>NC_089788.1:21256771-21284271 GCF_040412425.1 Macrobrachium rosenbergii | reverse complement strand
AATCATCATGTCAAAACCTTGTAAGTCAATCATACCCTCTTCACCATTCAGGATATGGTTCCAAGCCTGCTCCAAGGTTTGTGTGGTATCCTTCCAAATCTTTAAGATGGCAGATTTCAGTAAATGCCTTCAAAGATTCTTCAAGATCTGTTCTCTAGTGTATCCAAGCCTTGCTCCTTCTCCTTGTCCTTGAACACCACCATCACCTCTTCCAGGAACTTCCTCCTGTATAGCCATTCAGTTGCAAAAATAACACCTTGGTAAATTGGCTGAATGAGTGCAGTCATATTTAGAGGCAAAAAAAATGACCCTAATACGATCTTCATCACCAGCCAACCGGGTTGTGGTAGGATGTGCAGGTGCATTTGTCCACGAGATGCAAAGCCTTCACTGAATGTCTAACAATTCCAAGGTCCTGTGTCTGATGACAAATAACTTTCATACAAAAAGGGTTATAGAACCAATCAGAAATGATTTTGTCGATGAATTAAGCCTTTGCCAACTGATATCAAATCACTGGGAGATTATCCATCAACCCATGCGTGGCATGTGGTTGCTTTGAATGTCCAGCTACCCTTGGTTTGCAATGATGCCCACCAAAATCATTTGCACATAACAGACATGCATTGCTTTGAAAGCTTTTGACCGAGTAAAGTCTTCTTGTTAGTGGGCAAGGAGCAACAGAATAGACTAGTTCCTTCAAGATTGTAAGTTTTACTTAAAACAAGATATTTCTTTTTCATCAAATTTATCATCATCTACTGAAATTACTCTATTCCTCTGTGGAAGTATCCAAAGCCTTGTCCAAGAGTCGTTTTATTGAAAGCCCACTAATCTTGAACCAGAACAGCCAACCTTGAATGCTTTAAGCCTGCAACCCCAGGCAGATTTGCAAACTTCATTCCAGCAACCTTCAACTCTGCACAAAATAATGTGCACACAAGCAGCCCTTTGCTAACAAAACCAGACCAAGGTCCATTGTTCAACTTCCTCATGATGGTGTTTCGCCATCACCTTGCAGGCCTGACTACTCAACTTATTTTTCCCAAAGTCCACAGCATAATTCTAAGATTGTCCTTCTCAGCCTTGATGTCCTGCAGGGTACACCAGACAATGTTATACTTCTCCATGATATGTTCCCTTGGCAAGCCAGCCTTTATTCTCTTAATGATTTCCAGCTTTTGTTGAACAGTCAGCACCATCCAAGCCCTCTTAGGAGGTGGAGGTGCCATACAAATTATACACAATACTGTACACAGCAATAACAGCACCTGCAATGCTTCAAGCACAGCAACAAAAGCAATGTGTTTAAGGTAAACCATCGTGCCACAAGTTATCACAGCACCGATTCAGAGCACGAATGCCGAGAACTGACACAGAACTGGACAAGGGAGAGAAGGCCACCATGCTACAAAAGACATTGATACTCATGTGTAACCAGTTAGAGAAGGAAACTTTCATGATGTTATCATGATGCATACTCAGCCATTCAAAAGATAAAAGCCAATATGACCGGTAATGATGAATGTGTTTCTGCCAATAGTGCAAAAGTTTACAAAAAACAAGTGTTTGCCCACCCATGCACCTTCTCCCTGAAACTCTTTCCCCAGTCTACCACCCACCCCAACAACCAATAACCATTTATCAGCCTGCTTATGCTTGTAAGTAGTGTTACTACCAAAGTTCGAGTAAACATTTACCATCCGAATGGTTTCAAAACAAGAGCACCCCTAAAGTGAACATCCCCAATGACTTGTCAAGTCCTGGGGATCTACACAAAGGAGGCAACTATAAGGTCACCTCAAGGCAATCTGTTCTTGTTACCAGATGGAACAGTTATGGACTCTCACTTAAGAGTTTTGCTTGCCAGAGGGACCCTTTCACCTATTACAGGTACATTGCTACACCATTTTCTGCTTTTCGGGAGAAGAGGAATGGTATGGGACCTGCCCTGCCTTTATGGATGATTGAAAGACTAAGCCTTCCTTTACTTCTGAAGGAACAAAGATGGAAATTTCCTTTCCTCAAGGTCCTAGTAATGTAAACATGAGATTTCAACAAAGGTATTTACCACTGTCAAAAAGATTATTTTTTTTTCAATGACAACAGTGAATACCCTGCAAGATACCATAAAAAGTGTCATGAGTACCTGTGATTCGGTGCTGCAAATGGTCCTGTACCCAGAAAGATCTATTGAATCATAACTTATTCCAAAAGGGATAACCAGTATTGTATAAAGGGTACACTTTAAACTGGTACCTTAACCCACGACAAATAGATGAAAACTCTCACACTGTCAAAATGTTTGTAAAATGGTTCATACACAACTGAAGCAGAGGAGAAAGCCACATGAGACATTGTGGAATGAAATGTAATGCATGCAGACCCCACTCAGGATACACATCTTGCTATGTTATAGGAACAGTATGACAAGGTGACTGATAATGAAAAACAGTCCAGCTCTGACTAAAGATTCCCTTAGTATCATCATGGCCTACAAATTTAAATCCTTATCACACACTGGCATGACTATGACACATCTCAGTATATCTCAAATCACCTCCATGTCACCTGAATACAGTATATTTAACCAGCATGAGAAAATATGTCCCGGTGAATCAAAATACATCAGTTCTGCAGAGGACTCCACCTGCCTCATATCTACAAGCTCCCTGGATACAGAAATAAAACCCATTTCTCAATACACCATCTTGGAAAAAACTTATTTTCCAACAATACTTAACTGTGCTGATAATGAAGATGGATGACACAACAATAGCCAAGCATATCCAAACGGTTACCAGTTTACTCAGTTACCAAACTGCAATGCGCAGTACAGTGATTGCAGCTAAAAACCAAACTTTTCATATAAGATCACCTTTTCATGTAGAATACAGATGCCAATACTGTGCATTACAGCATCATTACAGACCAGAAGTTTGGATTCAATACCTGTATTCCTATCTTGGCAAGCGTAACACATAAAATGACATTAATTTTCACCTGGGATATAAAAAAAGGCATTAAACACTGTCACCCAGGCCTACTGTATAATGTCTGCTACACCACTTCCTCCTTTTCACTGCCCCATGTGAAAAATTTAATCACAGCATATAAAATTATGCCAACATTCAATAACAGCAGGAGTAAATTCATAGCACCTAGGTGGGGATCCCATAGGGATCCTTTGGTCTTTACTTTTTATATAGTTGATGTCAGTGACTATCCCCATCAAACAACCCCCACCCTGACAACATTTATCACCCAGGTTGCAGATGACACTTAGCAAACTGTGTACTTGGGCAGGTTGGACAAATACACAGCTAAGCAATCCAATAACAAAACAGAAAGAACCAGACAAAATTAGCCACTGGGAGAACTATAAAGGAATGTTTTAAAGAGCTGAATCATTGTAATAGGGGAGGGCATCCCTAACCGTGATGATATGGTGGCATAATGTCAGAAATAATTTATTCACCTCAGAGTCAAAATAGATGTCCTACAGCTCGTTGTCAATAAAAAAAGAAGCTATGCTGAGCTGCATGTCACCAATTTGATACAGAAAAACCATATTCCCCTGAAAACAATTAAGTAGATCCCTCCATGCCCATACCAGCCACATCTGGCAAGCTTGAGAGCAATATTCAAGCCTTTACTATAATACCTTTACCAAACCTTGTCAAGCTGGTATAACAAGCTCACACAGCAAACAGTTGTGAATGCTAGCCTTAGGTTTTACAAATGAAACTAGAAGACAAGATATGCATAAAATATTATAACACTGAGCTATACATTGAACCCCTAAATGTCGGTAAGCACAGGGAAAGGATTGTTTCCATAGATGGGCAAATAGATGGGCAATAAACAAATGGAGAATATAATACAAATAAAACAATATGACGAGAGAAAACTTGCAAAAATGAAAATTAAAGTAAAATGAGGATAGGATAAGTGATTGCTAGAGGGTCTCTAACATCAGCTGTGTCACTGTGGTCGATTATTGTCATTTGGAGAAACGTCTTCATGTCCGAGTCATCAACTTGTTTTAATCTTTAGTATGGAGTTAATCAGACTGAATTAGTCAACCTTCATTGTCATTTATTCCTGGCTATTAAGTAGATTTGATATTGTGCAA
Organism: Macrobrachium rosenbergii; assembly: GCF_040412425.1. Lineage (NCBI taxonomy): Eukaryota > Metazoa > Arthropoda > Malacostraca > Decapoda > Palaemonidae > Macrobrachium > Macrobrachium rosenbergii. The sequence goes on along the minus strand of NC_089788.1, from coordinate 21,280,136 downwards.
GTTAAGTTTAGCTGGGCTTTATCTAGTTTTGATTTTCTATATGCAGTTGTTTGGACTGACTGTTTGTAGAGGTGAAGCCCTGTTCAAAATTATTACCTTAAGATAATGTTTTTTTGGTTTAGTGACCTTTTAGATTTTGCAAAGCAGTTACCTGCTTCAAGCCTTTATTAACTATGTCCCTAACAAGTATGCTTTGCTAAGAAGGTTGTGGCATTTTTATGTTCCTTAGCCTCTTTTTATTCATTTTATCTACAATCTACTTCTAAATATCCTTTCAGTGTCTGTGCTTTTCACATGTAGAATTCCTATCTATCGGCTTTCAAATGGTCTTGTTTAGACTTGATGAGTGACTGTTCCCTATTTTCTAAGTATTATTATATCCTAAATTTACAATTTGGGCTGCGCTACCAATTTTCAATAAGTAGGAACTCCCTTGTCAATAAAAGCTGTAAGGCTCTCCAATGTTCAGTGTACTGCAAGTCCTGCGGTATCTACTTGCACACCTGTCTCTATAGTGAAGCAAAAATATTGCCAATGCGTCGCTTTAGGAGCAGGATCACGATAGCGATTCTGCCCATTCCCCTCCTCACTAATGGCTATCCACTCTCATCAACCTACAGTACACTAACTTCCCCATGTGCTCCCAAGCCCATGGACATCCAACAAACTTCGACTTCATTTCTCAAAACAACGAATTATATTCTATGAATTAATATACTGTCTTTCTACCAACAATCTTTTTTTTTTTGCAACATAGATTGGGGGTTTTTAATACTTTCAGCCAGGTAATCAGACTGCTACTATCCTAGACGAACTTGTGGAGTGCAAAGCACATTGCTCGTGCGTCTTTCTCTCTGCTAATTTAAAGAAAAATGTCCAATTACATCTTGTTCCAAAAGAAGTAGAAATCTTAAGTAACGGTTTATAAAAATTCTTAGGAAGAAATTCATTTAAGGACTTGCTCCTATCTTTTCTCATTTCTAATTTCTTGTTGACAGTTTTTAGTTAAATTTCATAAAAATCATTTGCCAAACAAACTGAATAAAAAACATATCCTCCACAGAGAAAGTAGTAAATACTAGAGAACTGCAAATAGTACACTGAGGAATTTGCCCGTATCAATAGATGGAATATTAATCAGGAAAATCAAATGTAGAATGCAACATAAATGAAATACATGAAATCAAAATGGATTCCTACGTAACTGTCATTCCATGACTAGACTACTAGATCAGTCTTGATATAGGTCCATTAAATTATTTCTGAAGAAGTTAGAGTTTAATTAACAAGCTACCCAAGTTAATTGTGAATAAATCCTTTTGCAACAGGGACACAAGCATCCTAAAAAAAAACTATGAAGTAAAAAAAACCGTAAATAAATCCCCTGGCAATAAGTTCAAGCCCATATCTACTTAGGAAGGCAAAAGATGGCTAATAAATCCCCTCGAAATAATGCCCCGTCCAACTCTAACTACGAAAGCAGAAAAATATTAAACAAATCCTCTCAAAATAAGGTCAAGCCAAACTAAGTATGGAAGCAAAAAATAATTTAGTAACCTCACAATTAGGTCATGAAGCAAAAAACAATAAGTAAATCTCCTCGCAATAAGGTCTTGCCTATCTCTAATTACGAAAGCAAAAAATAGACAAATCCCCTCAATATATAGTAACGAAAAACAAAAATATTAGATCCCCTCAAAATGAGTTCTCACCCATCTCTAAGAAAGCAAAACACTGTACGTAAACCCCCTCAGAATATGGTCATACCCATCTCTAAATACGAAAGCAAAACATTAGTAAAATTCTCCAAAAGATCAATCCTACCTCTAAGTAACAAAGGAAAAAAATATAAAATAAATCCCCTCACAATAAGGTCACGCTCATCTCTATGAAAACGAAAACGGTAAATAAATACACTCACAATACGGTCACGCCAATATCCAACTATGAAAAGGAAAATTAATAATAATTTGATTCCCTCACATCTAGGTCACGAAAAGTAAAAAATAGTAAATATCTGCGCCCATCTCTAAGAAGGCGAAAAATAGTAAATAAATGCCCTCACAATAGGGCCTCGCCAATCAGTAATTATGAAAGCCTAAAATAGTAAATTCCCTCACAACTGGGTCAAGCCAATGTCAAGCAAAATATATCAAAGCTCTTGTTACAAGTCACGAAAACAAAAGAGTAAATAAATCCCCTTCGAAATAAAGTCACATCCGTCTCTATTATTAACAAATAAATAAATTCTGTTGCAATATGGCCACGCTGTCTCTACCTACGATAGCAAAAATCAGTAAATAAATCCCCTGGCAATAAGGTCACGCTCACACCTATCGCACTATGACAGGAAGAAATGACGTGCATGGAGATAAAGAACAGAAAGAAACCTTGATTACGTAAAGGTTTTCCTAGGGAAATATGATACAGAAACCTTAAAAGGTCGTTAAAGTATTGACAAATAAACAATATTGGATGCAATATGCAACGATGAAATAGGATAAAGAACCTTGAATATACGATATCCAGAACTAAATGGATGAGAAATTTTAAGAAACATCAAGAAAAAAGTAAACATTTAAGCGAAAAAAATTGTGACATGGAACACCAAGTTATTCAATAAAACTATAAACTGAAACAGGCAAAATTAATAGTCCCGCCGAATGGGGTGATTGGAGTACCTCTAAAATAAACTGTGTGTATTGGCACATTTGCATTCAGTAACTGGCCACAGAATTTCCACGCAGGCAGGGAGTGGCAAACGGCACGGGACTTGCACTAACAATACCGTGCTATGCAGGTATTAGGGACTCTACGTCTGCAAGATTAATATCGTTAAAGTATGATACCGATCACAAAATTTCAAAAATTTGTTCATTAAAAGCTTCAGACGTTACCTCCACAATTTTCAGCAAAGTGCAAAAAAATATAACACAACATATTGAACTAATACAGTAAAGCTGAGCTTACAATTACAATAAAAAAAATGGATAACGTATCGATATATTTCTGTCCCAAAGTACAGCCTTACCTCTGGAAAATAAAGAATCTCTGCCGGAAAGGCCATATCCGCGCGCTGTTTATGAATTCACGATGCATGGCCAAGTCTGTCAATTACTGGAGCACCAAAACGTCACCACACACGCACACACACACACACAAGAGACACTCGCTCATGAGAGACCGGGACATTTCTACATACGACTTGACGGCTAAGAACTTCAATAGAGATATTTCACAAGAAGACAGGGCAAAATGCCAAGCAACTAGTGTACTGCCTGTTCAGTTATTCATCGAACAGGAACCTACGTACAGACTCTTAGGTGTCCAGATATTTAGGTTAACTTTTTTATTGTGTACATAAATTACAAATGTTCCCATAGTTAAACTGCAAGATCATAACAGCATTGCGAGCAACCGTACAAAGAGTTGCTTTATTAGTCATCTATTGGAACAATCGGAAAGACGCTTACCGAAACAACGAAATTATAAACGGCCAATTATCAACTCGTTTTACAGGACATCCCGGACTCAAGTTCCAGTGAATTTTAAAACGTTTGAGCAGATTTTGTCTCTCATATTGTAATTTATTTGCATTTTTTATCTTTTAATATAACAACAACAGTCGCTACCTGTGTGTATATATATATATATATATATATATATATATATATATATATATATATATATATATATATATATATATATATATATATATATATATATATATATATATATATATATATATATATATATATATATATATATATATATATATATATATATATATATATATATATATATATGCGCGTGTGTGTGTGCGTGCGTGTGTCTGTGTTCAAATATACAAAATATCATACAGCTATATGCGTTTATTGCCTTTTTTCTGTTTTATTGTGTACATAATATTATGCAACAATAAGAATGGGAATCCGAAGGTTATGAGATCCATAATCGTAACATGCCGGTTACTGTCGTATAATTATTTATTTTCTTGTTTGCCTTTCCTTCTGCAAGATGTGTTTCTATAGGAACTGTGAAACGCTTCCAATTAAGTAAGCATGCATGTATGGTCTTTGATATTATCTCTTAGTGAACGTGTGCTTGTCACGGGATGGTTTCAAGTATACAGTTACTGAAGCCCAGAACTGCAAGTAACAATTGTTACTTGTATTTCGAAATATTAAAAACCATCTTGTTTTTGCCACTTGTCTAATAAATGGGATCTCCCCCCCCCACCCCGCCTTCATTAAAGAGATACCTAATTAATTCTGTCTTTTACGCACAATCCTAACAATTACCCAGTTGACGGTAATTGTATCTGTGTAGGGCTCCCTATTAATCGAATCTTTCTACCACATTACGATTGATATTCATTTGTTGAAGCCGCATCGTGTAACACAAGAATTCCATAACATTCTTTCGTTATCCAATATCACAGTTGACTGATATTAAACCAGGTATCCTTTCTTTTTCATAATGGAAACGCTGAATGAGAGCTCATGTTTCCATTTATGAATTCATTCTTATTACAGTTGTAAACAATGACTAATGAAAGTGCAATGTGGCTTTGATTCAGTCGGAATATAATGCTGTTCTTTGCGTCCATTAATAAAGGGTTAAATCTAAACTGGTTCCCTAATGCAGATGCAGCAAGATCCACATTAGCAGTAATACAATGTCGTAGTTTTTTCGATTCCGGTGTGACCGATAAGGAGAGTTTACCTCGTTCAGTGGATACCGAAGTAATGATGGAGTCTCCCCCTTGCCACCCACACACACACACACACACACACACACACACACACATATATATATATATATATATATATATATATATATATATATATATATATATATATATATAAACGAATCCCACAAGAAAATAACAGGCAGAAATTCAGTACCAAGTGCTTTCATGTTTATTAACGCATCGTCTGGGCGTTAATACACGTGAAAGCGCTTGTGCTGATAGTCTGCCTGTCATTTTCCTGTGGGATTCGCTTATACACTGAAATGAAAACACCTGCATACTGTGATTTATTAAGCACACATATAAATATAAATATAAATATATATATATATATATATATATATATATATATATATATATATATATATATATATATATATATATATATATATATATATATATTTATATGTTTCTAGTGCAGGTGGATCTTATGACTCACAATTTTTACTTTACTCTAAAATGGCCTTGTAAGATACCCAGGACATATAAAACACAAACAAAAAAAGCAGTGCACGGAGTGGAGGGCTCCTTCTCAATGGGGAGTGCGTGAAACACGTGGTTATAAAAATAGTTATATTTGATAGCACACAAGATCAAAGGGAAATTTAACTGAGAACACGGTAAATTACTACAGAAGTCCTCCCGAAGGGGAGGGGAACTTGGGAATGCCAGAACACAGACCAAGGATAATTCTGCTACAGGCGTCTGTCTGAAACGATATTAGGACCCACGTTACACATCTAATGCTGGAATTTTGGGATTGAATTACTCGGGGGTGCACTGAAGGCGCCAAGGATCCCCCGAGGTGTTACTTGTGACTCAGAGGAAAGAAGCTGTGAACACATGGGGCAGGCTTGAACCAAGAAATATCAGGGAACACAAAGTTATAGGCCCAGAAATTAATAAATGCAAAAGGGCTAAGTAATCGTGACTAGCAACTCGTTTTGGGGTACATTACCACATTGTAGGGGCGTAGGGATGACGACGTCTTCTGCCGAGGACCACGTGTGGGGACGTGGACAGAGGGCCTCCCTCTCCCAGGGATTTCTTCCGATCGTAGATTGGGGTGGAAAAGGGGCGCCCGTGGGATGATGGAAAGGGCCGCCGTTGAGTATCAGCTCGCGTCTGGAGACTTGCAATCCCCCTTGCAGTCTTCTAAGGCCACATGGAATGGAACACGGGGCACAAAGGGCGGCGATGGGCTCCACGTGGCGGCAAGCGGAAAAGGGCAGAGGGCAAGACCGCCGAGACGTGATTCCTCGGCTTAAACTAGCGACCGCGTGTGAGAAAGGGCTGCCTTCGCCCTGACCTTTTATTGCTTCTGGACAGGGGTAGGGGGGGGGGCGATGTACTGACCCAGGGCACGCTGCTATCTCATAGAAAATGGTATTTGCATCTTTCTGTACCAAAGAAAACGGTGCAAAGCCAGATTACTGTCCCCCAACTATTATATTCCTGGGCCCTTATACCCCGGACTTTCACCGGTTCAAACTAACCCAATCCAGTATCAATTACTTCTCACAGGTTCAAAATAGACAGAGGCCTATCTATCGGCCGAGCAAAGAGAAAGGCGGGCGCTTTCATAGCGTATTTTGGCGCTAATCTTTACAATATATATATATATATATATATATATATATATATATATATATATATATATATATATATATATATATATATACATTTCTTGCAAAATGAAGGTAAATGATTGAATGTTACTAGAATGTAAGAGTTTTAGCCACAATTACAGTTTTCGACCATTTCAGTAGAGTCAACGTTGACCAAAGGTTGAAATTTTGGCACTTATCGTGATTTATATGAAAATATTTCAAAATTGATAAAAGTTACAACCATGAGTTATTTTTGTTGTATTCTACATGAAATTGCACACATTTTCATATATACAACATTATGTAACGGCTAATAGAAAACGGTGCAAAAATTACGACAATGTGACTAAAGAATTTCTGAGATTTTCAGCAGAGTTAGAGCGCGCGGAGGTAAGGAAAACGTTTTTTTCAAAAATTCACCATAAATCGAAATATTGTGCTAGAGACTTCCCGTTTGTTGCGAAATTAAGGTAAATGATTGCATATTACTACAACGTAAGAGTTGTAGCTTACAATGGCATTTTTCAACCATTTCGGTCGAGTCAAAGTTGACCGAAGGTTGAAATTTTGGCACATCGTGATTTATATGAAAATAATTCAAAACTGATAAACGCTACAACCATGAGTTATTTTTGTTGTATTATACATGAATTTGCGCACATTTTCATATATAAAACTTTACGTAACGGCCAATAGAAAACGGTGCAAAAATTACGACAATGTGACTAAAGAATTTCTGAGATTTTCAGCAGAGTTAGCGTACGCGGAGGTCAGGAAAAAGTGTTTTTTTTTTTTCAAAAATTTACCATAAATCGAAATATTGTGCTAGAGACTTCCCGTTTGTTTCAAAATTAAGGTAAATGATTGAATATTACTACAATGTAAGAGTTTTAGCTTACAATTGCTTTTTTTGACCATTTCTGTCGAGTCAAAATTGACCAAAGGTTGAAATTTTGGCACTTATCGTGATTTATATGAAAATATTTCAAAATTGATAAAAGTTACAAACATGAGTTATTTTTTGTTGTATTTTACATGAAATATCGCACATTTTCATGTATAAAACGTTATATAACGGCCAATAGAAAACGGTGCAAAAATGACGACAAAGTGACTAAAGAATTTCTGAGATTTTCAGCAGAGTTAGCGCGCGCGGACGTAAGGAAAAAGTTTTTTTCAAAGATTGACCATAAATCTAAATATTGTGCTAGAGACTTCCCGTTTGTTGCAAAATGAAGGTAAATGATTGAATATTACTACAATGTAAGATTTTTAACTTACAATTGCTTTTTCTGACCATTTCGGTCGAGTCAAAGTTGACCGAAGGTTGAAATTTTGGCACTTATCGTGATTTATATGAAAATATTTCAAAATTGATAAAAGTTACAACCATGAGTTATTTTTTTTTTGTATTCTAAATGAAATTGCGCAAATTTTCATGTATAAAACGTTATGTAACGGCAAATAGAAAACGGTGCAAAAATTACGACAAAGCGACTAAAGAATTTCTGAGATTTTCAGCAGAGTTAGTGCGCGCGGAGGTAAGGAAAAAGTTTTTTTTCAAAAATTCACCATAAATCGAAATATTGTGCTAGAGACTTCCCGTTTCTTACAAATTGAAGGTAAATGATTAACTATTACTACAATGTAAGAGTTTTAGCTTACAATTGCATTTTTAGACCATTTCGTCGAGTCAAAGTTGACCGAAGGTTGAAATTTTGGCACTTATCGTGATTTATATGAAAATATTTCAAAACTGATAAAAGCTACAACATTTACCATAAATCGAAATATTGTGCTAGAGACTTCCAGTTTGTTGCAAAATGAAGGTAAATGACCGAATATTACTAGAATGTAAGATTTTTTGCTTACAAAAAAATAAAAAAAAAATATATATATATATATATATATACTCTCCACCTCGCTTATTTATTTATTATTTTTTTCTTCAAACTGAAGAAGCCCCTCGGGAGACTAGACCTACGCAACCTTGGCTATAGCCTAAGCTATGGCTTGTAATAATTTATTGCAAGTATCAAAATCATGATCCTGACTAACATTATTTTGCTTTATACACAAGACTGCAAAAGCGAAAAGAAGTAATAACTTTGGATTTATATCCCAAATACATACATTATTATCATTTGACTATGCTCGGCTTAACTTTCATTTTCACTCCATCGCGACGTCCTCTTTCACAGTTTCACTGTATCCAGACTGACAGTTCCATAACTCACACGGGAGTCACGGTGAGCCGAGGGATTCATGCTACAGGAACGTAATTAGTTTTCGTTCTGAAATATTGTTGTAGCATTAATTTTTTTTTCACTGTCCAATATATTTCAGTGATAAGATTCTACATAACAAGTGGCCACCTTTTCCTCATACATACACATGTTTACAAAGTAAAATATAAGATTTAATACTAAGTGGCAACTTGAGAACAATGGTTGGCCAGTACCAAAATAAAAAGGTGGCACGACATTTTTAACTTAATGTTTGTGTATATGAAATATCACTGTGACGTGATAAAAATTAATTATATATATATATATATATATATATATATATATATATATATATATATATATATATATATATATATATATATAATGTGTGTGTGCATGTGCGTGCGCGTGCGTCTGTGTGTGTGCGTGCGTCTGTGTGTGTGTGTGTAAGTATGCATTCTGTGTATAGAACGTTCTCGGACTTCAATTTTGCTTTCTCAAAACTTGCACATAATTTTACCCAGATTTTCCCTCTGGGATCGTTTGAATAATATCACAAGGGAAGTGAGAAGGTTACATCGTAGATATGCTTCTAATTAAGGTGTTAAGTGGTATGTGATCCTTTTTAAGCATATAATTGCATGACTGTATACTTATTTACATAATTTCCAACACTGATGAGCTTAGAGAAAGAACAAGGGAGAAAGAGAGAAAATCCTATCGTTCCTCTTTTCCTTATTGTCAAATACTTGCTCTTCCTTTGCTGCGTGTTGCGGGCGAAGACTTGTGTGCAGAGGGGGCTCCCAGTCAGGTAATCATCTTCGAATCATTCGGGAACACTTGTGGATCTTGACCAGTTCTAGTTCACTCCGGCACTTTTTGTGACATAGTTATCTAATGACAATCTTTCAACCTGCGCCTCCTCATGAGAGTCGTCATATGGCAAGTATTGGTGGCTTTTACTCAATTTATGTGAATTAATACACCAAACTAGTTTAGATTGTTTTTCGAAAACCTCGATGGTTCTGTACTGTTTTCCATCACCAAGAGTGTTATCATGTTCGGGCAAAAAACCTCAAATTTACTTTTGGACTTGGCAGTTTGGTCTTGGCAGTGGTCCGCAAATGTTTAAGTGGTGCCTGCAATCCGCAGAAACAAGTCGTCATGAGACGAACACTATACCAACTCACACACACACATACACACACATGCACACACACAGGTACCCGTTTTTAACAGAATTCTGGTTGTTCAGCAAATGTTTATGTGGTAGTCAAACGTTTAGCAGAATTTTCTTGTCCCACGACCTTTCTTGAACCCTTTATCAAACGCTGGTACCCACTGCTAGCTTGATAACTGCTAATTAGGACCAACAAAACCAGTAGTTTCATTAGTCAAGAGTAGAAGGCTGGGAACGTTTCAGTTGAATCAAAGACCAAGTCGTCATGAAAGGAGCCGAGACACTATACCAATCATAAACTTGCAGTACACACACACACACACACACACACACACACACATTCTTGACACACACACACAACCTTGTTGTGTTTATATATATATATATATGTTAGAGGAGAGAGAGAAACAGATGAAACTAATCCCTGGGTAAACGATAAACACTTGGCATTGTTCGAACGGAATCTTAGAGAACAAACACAAGCACAGATTACGAGTGTTGTGAGAGGCAAGAAACAGCCACTGAATGAAGTTTGATAAAACCGTGGGAAAGCGTGATGTGTCATACAGTGTTACTCATAACTCGAACAACAATGAATAACGAACTCAGTTGCATTACACATGAAAGAGAACGCAAGCAGTGAGTAATTCTTAACCTAATTTGATTCCTCTGCTTATGAATAAAGAACACTGTACACCGCCCAATAATGCAACACACATTGGAGAGAATTCATGCATTGAGTAACCCTAATTCTGTGTCTTTTTCATTGACCTTCATAACGTTTTATTCAAGCCTCATAATGAATTTAATTTAATGTACACTAACAAAACTAGAATGTTGAAAGAAATAATAACAATCAAAGGACTGGGGAACACGGGAGAAGCTCCCAGTCTAACATATAGCACAGGATCAAGTTAAGATAACATACCTTGATAGCTTGTTTGATAGTATTCCCTCACAGTTCACCTCTCAAAACCCATTAAAAAAACACATCACGCTTTTTAAGAGCTATTTTACGAGTCAGGTGCATCCTGGCCATTTTCCTGGCCCGAGAGTTCGTATCTCCTTTTGACTTAAACAACTTTGGTATCGTTGAATATCTTTATGTAAGCGCCAAGGATTCAGGAATGGTAAACTGCAACAGCTATAAGCAAGAGTATTGCTTATAGCAAATTAGTAAACCCTTATTTGATGACGGGGGGACTAAACAAGACTGAAAATATAGTGTCTAATTGGTAAGACGACAAATTGTTGCTAAGAACTGGTCTCTTCAAAGCTTCAGAGAAAGAGAGGACCAGACGCCAGTATGCAAAATATTAAGTAAAAATACTTTCATGAAATTTTCCAGTCACAGATATTATATTGTATTCAAAGGTTTGACGTTCAGTCAGTTATTCTAGCACTACTGGATAGGTAAAATAAAACCCAATCTTTATATTTTAAGATAAGGTTCCGAACCCCGAAATCATTAAAAAGTAACTTAAAAGAATTGGTAATATCTTTGCATCACCAGAGAGAGAGAGAGAGAGAGAGAGAGAGACAGACAGACAGACAGACAGACAGACAAACAGACACAGATTGTAATTATTTTGTATTCTAAACGCAATGAATAATTTTATTATTGTACAAATGAGTCATTCTGTTCCCTGCAAACCAAAATACAAAGGCACCTCTTAAGGAAGGACCCACTGGGTTAAAACAAAGGTGTTAAAGGTAATTTCTTTTGAAAGAAAAGGTCAATGCTGCTACAAGGACTTTTCAAGTCACTAAAAAATCAGGCTTTTCTGGTACTATTACACGAAGGAAAGAACTTTATTTCAATATCCATTTGGGGTCCTTCTTTTTAAAAAGCATCGTTTCTCTATTGTTTTATATATTTGGGTAGCATATCTCCGGATCACGCACTTCGATGTCATTTAAGAAAGCCAATATATTTAACGGGAAAAGTAGTTTATTATACACACACACATAAACGAAATGACCGATTTTATGTCAAGTTTCAAAGATAACGATCAGTGTAGAGAGTGTTAAATATTATAAAAAAAAAACTTCAACGAAATGACCGATTTTATGTCAGAATTCAAAGATAAAGATCAGTGTTATCATTAAGAAGTGTGAATCTTAATTGTCGTCTAATACCGAAAGAGAGAGAGAGAGAGAGAGAGAGAGAGAGAGAGAGAGAGAGAGAACATTTTACACTTAAGAAGAAAATCCATTTTTTACTTGCCCCATTTTTTCAGTACCATATTCCCAATCTGAAAACCAAAGTTCAAGTTTTACTGTCAAGAAAATTTTACAAAGCAGACAAAACTGTCCCTTAAAAGACGCTAAATTCATTTGCACAAACAAAAACGAAAGATCAACAATGTTACGCTGACGTGCTGAAACAATGTTACTAAGTATCTTTTTCTAAATTGCTCTCATTAATCTTCTGAGAGACATGCTCAGTGATATATCTCTAAATTAGAAAATAATTTGGTACTGGGGACTCATATCTATCTATCTATTGTTTATGCATTTGTTTATGTGTGTATGTATCCATTTCTCTCTCTCTCTCTCTCTCTCTCTCTCTCTCTCTCTCTCTCTCTCTCTCTCTATATATATATATATATATATATATATATATATATATATATATATATATATATATATATATATATATATATATATATATATATATATATATATAAGATTTCAAACTTGTTGCTAATAAGTCAATGATCATTTGTGTCATTTTAATGAGCACTGATACTATGCAATTGTTTATTAATTTTGTGTCGGTTTCAGCTGTGGTTATATGAATAAACATTCGGTCATATTATTTCAGTGATTGTCAAGTGTCCATGCACTGTTAATGTTTGCTGGGTTGGTGGCTGCACGAAGAGAAGTTAATAATCAGCGGGGTTTCATCAGACAGTATTAATCTCATGACTTCGCAAGCCATTCTGATTTTCGGACTCAATAATGTTTGAATCTGTGAATCTTAATAATCCAAATGGGGGCAAATCCTTTCCTCTTAATTTACTCATTTCTTATCTTCAAACTTTCTCTGGTTCTGTCTGAAACAAAGAATAGTACATAGCGCCCTGTAACTATCATCTACCAAGGTAACTTAAATAATGTGTAAAGTCACTGCACTCACTGTCTAAGTCTTTTTTTTTTTTTGCTGGGGGGCTGAGGCATCTTTTATCTTCACTAAAAATCATTGGCTCATTACTTTAAGATTACTGCTGTTTTAAATTTTTTCTTCCTTTAGCTAACTTTTATGATGCTAGCTCAACCTTTCTGTCGGCTTTGTAACTTTTACTTTTTAAGTTAAGAAGTTATTAACCAGTTTAAAAGCCAGTAAAATTTAGAATTTTTTTCAGCCAAATTTAGAAACTATTATAAAGTTTACTGGTCTATGGAATTTGGAGTCACTTTTAACGTTGATCTAACTTATTTCTGAATGTTACAGTCAGTGTAAAGGTCAAAACTTAATTTTCACTGATGTTAATGATGTCATTAAAGTCAGTTCAAAAGCCTATATTTGATTTTCTCTGATTGGTAGGTAAGTATCTTGGGGAGTTTGTGACTATATTCCACGAATGTTTATACCTTGAAAAATTTGAGAAAAAGTGACAGTTAGATTTAATGACGAAAAGATAATTATTTTCCTATGATTCCATTGATACTTGGGAGGTAAATAAATGGGGATCATTGATTACTTTCACTAAACAATCTCCTTTTTGCTTGTCTTATTTTGAGAGGTCAACAAACTATTAGTTAAAGGCCACTGGTCTTGAGTCTTTGTCACGCTCCAAACATATTTTTAAAATTAGTTTAAGATCAGGTTGGGGAGGCTGAGGCATCTTCATTTGTTTTATTTTTTCCTCCATTCTACTAAAAATCTTTGGCTCATTAGTTCATTCTTTAAGACACTTCCATTTCTTAAAAACCGCCTCTGTTACCTTCTATCTAAATGCATTTGATTTCAGCTCACCTTTCTCGATGCTTTGTGACTTGATTTTTGATTGTTTTCAGAGAGTCCTTTGTTCAGGAAGGAGTCATAATTTTAAACTTATGATCTGCAAGACAACATATAGCCAGACAACATATATCATTCCTTTGAAATATTCTCTCTCTCTCTCTCTCTCTCTCTCTCTCTCTCTCTCTCTCTCTCTCTCTCTCTCTCTCTCTCTCTCTCTCTCTCTCTGAAGTGAAAAAAGTTAAAATAATCATCAGCCTATTATTTAGCTCAGAGACTTTCGTCACAAGAGAATTACAGCAGTGGGCTTATTCAGTCTCCAGTTTAGGATATCTTCAAAAAATCACCACTTTCCTGCTGTATCATCAGAGGTAAAATTGAAAAGGAATTTCACTTATTTCCTTACCATTTGAATACATATGATACGTTGTGTTACCATGCCAAAAGTAATTGAATTTCAATGGGCTTCAATATGACAGGACAGTTTAATCCTGATATACAAGGTTTTAGGACAACAGCTACAATCGGGTGTGAATTTATATATATATATATATATATATATATATATATATATATATATATATATATATATATATATATATATATATATATATATGTATATGTGTGTGTGTGTGTGTGTGTGTGTGTGTGCAGTCCTTCCAACACCTGTTGTTTGTGTTTTCCTAACTCCTCTGGTGACCTGCCCGTTGACATTCAGCTGCTCCCGTCCTTTCCTGCTTCCTTATTGGTCTTCAGGGTCGTATATTTAATCCTTTTTCGGTGGTCTGGGTTATCTCCCTTCCCTCCATAGTTTTGATTTTAATCTTAAAACTCCTGCATATCATTTCACAAGTGACATTGTCCTCAAAATTATTCCTTAATTGCCCTCTAACGTCTTTTCATAACACCGTCGGTGTTTTATTTTTGTTGTTAAATGTAAGGTCTGTCTTTTCTCAGTTGATCTAATGGTTGTAATTCCAGCCACGTTTGGCCAGTGGGGAGCTTGGTTGTGGTGGGGAATGCTTTGTTTGCGCTGGCTTGCTCTCTCCTTGCACGCTTTGCCGTTGTGTCCAATATACACTTTATTGCTATTGTCACAAGGTGCTAGGTTTATATATGCTTATATTATTCACTATATATATATATATATATATATATATATATATATATATATATATATATATATATATATACACAAATATATATATGTATATATATATTTATATATATATATATATATATATATATATATATATATATATATATATATAAATATATGTATATATATATATATATATATATATATATATATATATATATATATATATATATATACACAAATATATATATATGTGTATATATAACTATATCTTCCCAACTGTTTGGTGATTTTAAACACGCAGCGATAAAGATAGATAGAGATACAATTGTCTTTAAGTTCCCAGCATCCCAGGAGTTAGAGTGATACCCACTTGCCACAGGAGCTGAGGCTCCTCTGTCATACATGGGGTATTTCCTCTCACCAACATGCATACAGCCTTCGCCAGGCACTTTGCAAACAAAGAGATGCTGCCTAAGGTGAATGTTGTCATGGACAATTGGAATGTTGTGTTTTGAAGATTTGTTGAATGTGGAGTACAGAAGAGGTAGGACCAATTCATGAGACAAACAAAGGGATTGATATAAGTGTGAGGAAGATTGGAGAAATAATTGCTTTGAACATATGGAGGCAATTAAGTGGCTGAGCATGATGTATGAAGTTATGTTTGGTGGAAGGAAAGGTTCCTAAGAGACGAATGAGAGGAATAATTGTTCCCTGTGTATGGTTAAATGCAATGGAGAGTAAGATTGTGATAAAAGGCAAAGTTTCTGAACTGCAAAAATAGAATTTTGAGCTCATTCGATGTTGTTTGATGCTAATGTACACAGAAAACATGAGAGTGGACTGGCACCAGGAACAGATTACTATAAGGAACTGAGTAACACTCTGCCCTCCGTTTTGGAAATACTACCCAATGGGACTTTATATCTGCTTCCAACTTCCAGGCTTTAGGTAATTTTTATTTATTTTAATTTCCTTGTCATTTGAACGTTCTTTTATCTTATCTTTGAAACCATGTGCATTGTAATTAAAATGGATATCACCATGATTTTTAGATAACTATGCAAAAATAATCTTGATAGTGGCAAGGAAGAATTTTTTTCAGAAATATGTTTTTATATAAAGCAAAATAGTTAAACAATCAAAAATCATGCATGGATGGATCTCTCACAATTAATGCTAAACAAAATAATCAATATATAGGTAAATTATAAATCAAGGGCCATTCAAAAAGTTTTGAGCATCACTCAGAAAGCATCAGATGGAAATACAATCCATGAATCATCATTTAACGCAGTATCTCCTAATTTCACTGCACGTAGCCCACCAATGTTCAAGCATTGCTATCCAGTCGCGTAAAAGCTGGCACCGAAATCTCCAAATATTTTGTCATGAATGAGTCATTATTCATCATCTTGATATCTCATTTTCATGGGTTTCCAGGTGTTGCAATTTCGATGTGTAATACTCCCCATGGATGGCATGGCCTTTTCTAGGAAATCTATAACGATAACATACACCGAAACTTGAAACACAGAGGCTATTCTGTTGCTATCAGACGCCACCTACGTGGGTTATTGGGAAGAATAGCGCGATCATGTTTTCACGGCTTGCGCTGAACATTTAATGAAAGTTTTTGCACATGTTATCTCTCCTTGACTCTGAATTTGCTTATTATCTTTTCATTATATCCCTTATTCATTGAAACATGACTTTACGGATGGCATCAGTTGTCATTTTCTGTCCATTATTTGGATTGTTTCATTTTCCTCAACAGATAACCGGCGGAAGTCTAAACTATCTGGACTGCAGGATAAGACTGTATGATGCAGCTAATGTCAAGAAATGTTTGGTATTGCGACAAAAGGGCCAAGATGGTCCTTTGTGGATGGCCTTTTATGGCGATTCCAAAGTTCGAGACAAATTTATAATGTTTCTTGAAATGACTCCAAATTTCAACTGGTATATCTATAATAATACCCTAAAGGTAAGAAACATTACATCAATTCTTGTTACTTATATGCATCCATCATATATTTAAAATAATTAAGTTATGTCCTTATTAATTATATGGTGGTCTTTGGTTCTCCTATATTCAACAAGCATTCTTCAATTTACAATGCTAGTATGCAGCTTTAAGCAACCATATGTCATCAAAAGTAAGTCATAAGCTTTCAAAACATTACTCCTCCATTACTTTTTCTTCAAAAATTAGAATCAAAATTTCACACAAAATTCGTCTGAGTGTTGTTACAGAACAGAATTTTCGATATCTGATTTTTTTGTTTAAGTAGTGGAGGCAAAAATTAAATATAAATACCTATATTTCACAACCAATGACTTCCGCCAGGATATCTTTCTTTATGTTAAAAAGGTCATACAATACTTTTGACCATAGGATCTCATTCACGTAGAACTTGTACAGTAGGGGGATTAAGCATTTGAATTCTTTCATGTTCATAAAGAAAAAAAATTGAAAGGGGTTAGAGAGTATGTGTTCTGGTTAAGAGTGATGCACAGAATGTACTTTATTCTATACAGATATTGATAAGAGAGTTCTTTGAACCTTGTAGCTAGATATACGCTTTTCATTCTCCCTCTTCATCCTGTATTCTGGAGCACAAAAGGATCAGAACAGCTGCCTGAGAATATAAATAATACAACCAATTTACCACCATAGACTTAGGGCAGTTGCTCCCAAGAAAAGAAAAGACAATAAGAAACTTTGCGGGAAAATAATTATTGCTGAATCGGTATTATTTTTTAATAAAAACCATTTAGTGTACCTGAAGTTACGTGTGCTCTTATTTGACAGGAAAAGACAGCAACCACATGGAAGGCGTATACCTTGATACATGGCCATAAAATTCATTATTCTGTAAGTGTTGCAGGAGACCAAGATGCCAAATTAGATTTCATTTGGGCACCAAGAGGATTTGAGATCTACAATAAGTCAGTACCGTCAGGAAATGAACTTGAGTTCTGGGCACACAAGGCTCCGAGAGTGCCCAACGTGGTTGTCGTAGGTAAGACAAATCGTTTTGTTTATGTTTTTCTAAAAGGAATATATACATATACGTACACATACGCACGAACCTATATATATATATATATATATATATATATATATATATATATATATATATATATATATATATATATATATATATATATATATATATATATATATATATGTGTGTGTGTGTGTGTATGTGTGTGTGTGTACATGTGTGTGTGTGTGTGTGTGTGCCACAATGCAGGTGTATTATATATATTGTATAAACATATACATATACATATACATATACCTACACAAAAAGTTCCTTACAAAAAGTCGATGAGTTGTCGCCTAGCACTATAGGCCTGAGTTCGAGTCTCCGGCTGGTTAATGAAGAATTAGAGGAATTTATTTCTGGTGATAGAAATTCATCTCTCGCTATAATGTGGTTCGGATTCCACAAAGAAGCTGTAGGTTATTTGCTAGGTAACCAAATTGGTTCTTAGCCACATAAAATAAGTCTAATCCCTCGGGCCAGCCCTAGGAGATCTGTTAATCAGCTTTAGTGGTCTGGTAAAACTAAGGTATACTTAACTTTTTAACCTACACAGAAAGTACATAGCCACAAGGCATTGGAAACAATGGAGTGCAAGATCTTTCAGGTTTATTGTAATGTACATTCAAGCAAACTTTATACAACTGAACCAGAGATTACGAGGAAAACTCGGTTTTACAAACAACAACTAAGATTTATGGTGGATATAACTAATTCATACAAATACCATTACATTTGAGATAGCTGCTCTTTGGGAGAGGAACAGCTGTCTAGGATTAACTCTGATACTGGATAAACTAAGGAGAGATAATAGACATTCAAAAAAGAATACTTACACTATTTAGTTTCTCTTCTAAATCTCCTTCAGACGCCTTGTGCACAATTGGGTCAAGAGTATATAGTACTGGGCTTATTTAAATAATTGTAATTTTTTTATCTGTATTAATGCCAATTCGAAGATTATCAGAAAATATATTTTCATATTTTTCATTATACGACTAAGGTAACATCTATTTCTATGGGATTTTTAAAGTGCATCAAAAGAGCATTACCTTTTCTGAATATTTATATTAAGTTATTTTAACGTTTAATCCCATGCCTGTCTGGCCAAAATAAAATTAATCACAATCTATCCATGGAATTTTATTAACAACGTTGCTACTTTAGCGAGGTCACTTTCTCGTAAGCAGAGTAGTAACTGTTTATTGAAATCCTTTATAACAAAATGTAAAAATATTGTTTCCATAAATCTCTTAGAATTTGCCCTAAAGACAACAAAGAAGAATAATATTAATTTTACCTCAGATCTATACACACTTGATCCCATTCTGAAGATGCTTGAAGTTTATCTAAAGGAGAAGCTAAAGGATCTCAGTAATGCTCTTTAATGTTCGATGCCTCTCCCTGTTTCATCCAGTACCTGAGTTGCTCTTTTAGACAGCTCATCCACACCTGAAGCACTGCTAACTCAAAAGAAATGCATGACCTTCTTAAGCATTAAAATTGTATTTATACCTTTAATTTAAGGTGTTGTCTGTAAAATCGAATCTTTTTTTGTAATCTTTTATTCCACTGCATATAATTTGCTTGAAAATTCATTAGAGTCAAGGCAAAGGATCTTCTATTTAGTTGTTTCACTTTCCTCAAGACTATATACTCTGGGAGAAACCAATATAAATCCCGTTTGTATGCAATAGGGCGATAGATCTATCTATCTATCTATCTATCTATCTACATAATCAAAGTCCTTAAAAAGAAGGCATTATATATATACATACAAATAAATATATATTATAATATATATATATATATATATATAATATATATATATATATATATATATATATATATATATATATATATATATATATATATATATATATATATATATAAATATATATATATACATACATACATACATATTTATATAATATATGTATGTGTATGAGAAACATTTTTTGTCTTCCCACTGAATAGCCCTTGGTGTTAGGAAGCAACAATAATTGTTTATCTTTAGTATCATAGTTTTCCGAAGTGATCTTTTTAATAAAATAACGTCTCGACACCACATGTGAAATAAACTATTTATAACCCACAAAGGTTTTGGTTCATGGTCCTTCATCTCTGGAGCAACGACTGACAGTGAGACTCTGAACCAATTCTCTGACTATACAGGCGTATGGCGAAGTATGGCGAAGGTCCTCAGTGTTCTTGCGGCACGCACCAACGTGCTTGCTTGTGCGCAGTCGAGAAGCAGGTGAGTAGTTTTTGTGCTCTCCGGATGTGTGTCTAGGAAGACTGCCAGTGATCTGCAGCGGATATTTTTCTGTGGTTTGATAAGTTAATATTCCATCTTTTCCGCTAAGATGGGAAATGTTAACGATAATTGACTTTTAAAACTAGGTCAAAGGAGGCTTTTGCTAATTAAATAAATATTTGAATTAAGAGTGACGCAAGAAAAGACCTTTTACCTAAATTTTATATAACTCTATATTGCAATATTTGTTTCTGTTGTTCTTCCTCTTCCAGAGATTATACGGTTGTATCTCGTATTAATGCTGCCAGCGTAAGTCAAGGGGAAGACTCGAAGAAGCATGAAAAAACCGCACTCATTCAAAAACTAGCTCGACTTCTCCATTACTCTCGACTCTTCTCTTCGACGGCCGAGTGGATCGACGAAGTCATGGTGCGCATTCCACAAACTTAGTCAGGAGAAAAGTCACGAGAAAATGAATAAGCAAACTCTCAAACTTGCTAAATGATTAGATTTTTTCAGCGAGCATTCTATTGAGCCCTGCTCTCTTCATGAGAGATCCAAACACCTTTGTTACATTACTTTTAGGGTGGGAGATGTCCTCGTCCAAAATAAGGACTGAGGGCAGGGCAGAACCAGAAGATTTAAAACTATCGTTTTTAATCAGCTTCTTATCTGATCCATCCCTTGCTGCGTTAGGACAGTTTTTGTAGAAAAAATGGTGATCCTGTATATCTGCATGTCTCTTGATCGTTTATTTAATAGTTTTTGTAAAGATGTTTCACCATGTACAACAAAACCAGCATCATCGGAAAGAAGTCAGATGTGTCTCAGTCTCAGTGATTTTAGTCTTGGCCTAAAACCTTCTGAGATCAAATAATCTACCTTCCATTCTAGAGTGCATATAAACTCTGATTTCGTTATTTCCAAATACTTGAATTAAGAAATATGGTCATTGTATGATAAACATGACTGCTGTCTGCCTTTTTCAGACAGCAATGTTGAAGCTTGCTGGTGAGCTGCCAATTTTTTCTAGTACAATGTTAAACACAAAGTAGAGTAGAACAGTTTTCCCATGACATTTTTTTTTTTTATTTATCTTAAAGACAAGAATCATGTCTACAATAAACCATAATGTCAAAAACCACATTGACTTCCTGGATGTATGCGTTCTCTGAATGACTGTCTCTTAGTAAGATAAGCCTGGCAAAAATTCTGCCTGGTCTGGTATGTTGCTTCTATAATTCCTGAAACTATTTCTTGAACTCCTTTCTGACACAGGTGCATAAATTCAGAATCTATAAAATTTCGAGGCACGTTTTCTTCTATTCAGCAGAGTTTCTTCACCCCATAGAAAATGTCAAGAGTGATCCCTCAATTAAAACCTTAAAAACTCGATTAGTTCCTTAGTTGACACCTCGGCGTCGTTTAAAGTATCCACGATATCTAATTTCGCTGTTCTTTTACAGCATGAATAAGTCTTTCATCATAGCAAGATTAATTTCGGAACCTTTACCATATACAAATGCATTTTACGGAATCCAACGAACCATTTGCTTTTATGTCATTAATAAGGGTTAACACATGATCCAATAAAGGGATAAATAGTTTAGACCTACTGGTTTTTATATGTCACTACATTTCCTCAATGTTTCTACTGTCAGTATCAACTGGATTTTTATAGGGAGTCCTTTCAGAGCTGATTTGCGGTCTCTGGCATCACTCATAAACTGTTATGGATATCACGAAGTACATTCAAAGGCATATGATTTGCTATCTGCACCATCTTGCATGAGGAAATTGTTCTTCTTTTGCCTCGTCTGAGACATCGGTATGTCGAGTTGCATATAAGCACAAGTTTATTCAAATGCACAAATCAGCATTCGTACTTTATTTTCAGTATGAACAATTTAGAAGTGATTCACATTCTGCTCATTCTTTACAGCACATGGCTCTACGGAACACCGGTGTTACCATCTGGGACTCGACGATGCCAATGAATCTCCTCAACATTAAAGAATGCCAAATCCTTCATGACTCAGGGATGAACGCGTATCCTACGTACTTGGATCATAATTGCCATGACGATATCCACAGCGACTCTTACACGGTCGAGGATGAGAACACGATGCTCATTAACTTGCTCTGCAATAAATTTATAGGAAATGACAAGGGGACCTATTGCTGCACAGAGTAAAATTAAATCTTTATTGTGTCAACAGGGTTTAATTCTTTGTTGTAAACACGGTCACCCACTTCCCAGTTGCACTTGATCGTGGTGATGTTCTGTACCAGTGGCCATTCATTTATCTCTCTCTCTCTCTCTCTCTCTCTCTCTCTCTCTCTCTCTCTCTCTCTCTCTCTCTCTCTCTCTTCAAGTCATCTTCACAGAAAACGAGAAGTAATTAACTTTTCATATTTCTATTGAATTTTTCTTTTGTTTTATTTAACTTTTAAATTAGGACTTCTGTGTTTTTTTGTTATTTTTTGAACGAACCTTATATAAACATATATTAATATATTGAGATATAGATTTCATTTTTTAATTGCTTCCATACATGTTTGCCCTTGCCGTTTCATATTCCTTATCAAGATATTTCGTTACAAAGTATACAGATATCTAAAAAAAAAAAAAAAATACTTTCAACATCATCAGAAATACTTATTCTAGATCTTTTAAAAGTTCTTCGCAATGGGTTTTTAAACAATGCTTTCCTTCCCTCAGAGTTTCACCATGAATTGCACTGAAAATGTCTCGCATATTAACTGACAAAAAAATTCACTGGAAGGTGTATACAACTCTCCCTGTTAACAAACTGTCCAAGAATCGGTCTAAGGTACAACATCGTTATTTTTATATCCTAAATAAGGGTAGTTCATACAAATTTCTCTACAATATATCTTCCTCAATCACTCCTTCAGCGATTTTTGTCATCTCTTGTATTTGTATTCATAAACTCTTTATCGCCATCTAGAAGATCTCTTCCTAAATCAAAATCAAAAAAATCTGGAAATCTGAAGCCTGAATATCCACCAATAACCTGACATTTCTCGTATTTGTTTCTAGATAATTCCCCCATTTCCGCAGTTTCTTTTCCTAACAAATACCTTTTAAGCCTAAACTTTGAATTAACTGCATTTGGATGGTCATGATGACCATTCATTTGTCTGATGCACTCAAAGAATGATCAAGACACTCTTGGTTTAATTTCTATGTC
>NC_089788.1:21234271-21251771 GCF_040412425.1 Macrobrachium rosenbergii | reverse complement strand
ACTTACCCATCGAGCTTTGAAAGATAAGTCTTTTGTAAAATAAACTGATGAAAATTGCACTCAAGAAACGTTAAAATAATATAAGCGTTATTTATCTTTTAGCACTCCCTGACTGCAAATAGCCCCCATTACCACATTGTGGTTTTGTGGTAAATGGTGAAAGGATTGACAAAAGAGACCTCTGCAAATTGGTCTGTTGATCATCCATCCTCCAATCATCAAATGTACCAAACTGCAGCTCTCAAGTCTCAGTAGTTTTTATTTGATTTAAGGTTAAAGTCAGCCGTGATCGTGCGCCTGACAACGGTATAGGACGGGCCACCACCAGGCCGTGTGTGAAAGTATCATGGGCCGATGTACAGAAACCTCCATTGCGCCGAAAAAACTTCTGGCAATTCTTACTTGTTATTTCTTGAGACTTTTACCTGCATGAAAACCGATGTCCCTATGACGTCATCCACTGAGTACGTTTTGCAGAGTGGAGTTGAGACGCCATTGCGACGTTGTCCTTTGGGTGCTTTTTCTTCCATTAACACTAACGTGGCGAACTCGTCTTTTAAAGGATACTTTATACCACGAATAAGTAAACGTCACCTTGAAGTCCGCAATTTCTTCCAGATTTTCCTGTTGCACTGTGGTGGTCGGAAGGGATAGGGTATTATGCCTGGCGGCTCAGACGGTCAACGGTCTCTCTGATCGAGAGAGATGGACGTTCGAACACTTCTTGAGTTCTCTTGGAACCGTTGTTTGTGACGCGAAGAGCGAAAGCTTTAACACTGGCAGCATAAACCATAAATAATTTCATGTAAGATCATAAGGGAACAACGACATAGTTTAAGAAGTTACGAATTTATTATCGATCGCATCCCTTCTCTGTGTTTCTGTTTCATAACTCGAGTAGTCTACGGACATCAAGTTGCCTAGGGGAACTCTTCATATCTTATTTCATCTTTCCTTTAAGTTGTGGTCTAAAATTTACGATGTGACAAGGTTGCCCGGGCGCATATTCGCCAACTGTATTATGGTTCGGCCAGACGAGTGAGAACGGGCGCGTGCTCAGTCTTTTGTTTGTTTTTACGGATAATCCACACCGGCTTGGGCTAAACACGCCGCAGATTTTGAACCATTTGCATTATGGGCGTGGTAAACATATTGAGATTATTTTCAAAAAGATTCTATGGTTAGTTTTTAAGATATGGCGTCCGCTTTTTTTCAGGGAAGATCCCGAACCATAATACCGTTGGGGAACATGCTGCCCGACCAGGGGACATAATTATAGGGACGCTTACTTGTTACCACTGCCCTAGGAGTGCTAGCCTGGGACGTCATCGTGCTTCGTGGTCTGTTTTATGGAGCGTAATAATTCAGTCACTAAGTCGCCCGGAGAAAAGCCTGTTGCCTGCTCACTCTCTCTCTCTCTTATACACACACACACACATACATACATATATGGGTTAAATGCGTCCACTGTAGTCCTGAATTCTTGTCCTTCTGGCTCGAGCCCACGGGACGACGAACTTATTATCAACTAAAAATTCCCTTTGGTAACATATATGAAAATATATTACGACAGAATTGGATATTAAAGGACGTTTGTAGCTTACTGATTATATATATATATATATATATATATATATATATATATATATATATATATATATATATATATATATATATATATATATATATATATATATATATATATATATATATTGATACGATTTTCGAGGGGAAATGGAATTTACTTTACTTTTGCTAAACCTAGCCTTCTGAAATAGAACCCTCGAAAGACCATAAACAGAGTGAGTTTTGACTGGAAGGTCGGCAAAGTGAGAACCAGCATTTCAACGCTACTTTATTTATCACACAAGATGGTAAATCAAAAGTGGGAATTATGGACAGATCTCACTTAACAAAAAGAGCATGTAAAATAATGTACAACAGCAATTAACTGGATGGGAGATTAAACACATCAATCTAACATCAACGTATACATAAATGGACCACATGAAAGCGGTCAATTAAGCCAATCACCAATCCAGTTATATCAGCCCTTGCTCGGGCGGATTCCTCTGGCAAATTTGGAACTCAGGAAACGTCCACTGGGTAAACAGCACTGATAACACTCCTGGAAATGAAATAATTCCAAATGAGCTTCTTAAAAAATTATAATCTCTCTTAGAATGAATTGGCACAAGTTGAAAGGGTTTGTATTACTCTACTCACTGCTGGCAAAGGAAATACGTGACTCTATGCACTGTCTCAAGGGAACACACACACGGGTATTACACTGGTTGTGAAGTCATAGATAAAAGGAACTGAACTGAGTTATGAAATGTGAGAGAGAGCTATCAAGTCAAAGATAAAGAACACTGGCAGAAACCATTCCCCCTCCGAGACATACAGTGATTTGCTTCCTTGTGATGCTTGAGACAAGGTCCTTGGCTGAAGTAGATCTGAGCTCTCCAAGAGAGCGTCTGGTTCAAGGGTCACAGTATTCCAAGTGTGAGCAAAAATGAGTTCCTGCTTAGTCTGAGATTTGACTAGCAGTTCTGCAGCTGGTTGCTTGTCAGGAACGGACTGACTCCCGAGCGTGGGTTCATTACTCCATTGAAATCACAGCCTCTTGCGATGACCTACGGATTAAGGAAAGGTTCTCGCCAGTAATTGAAATCACAGTAGGGGGCAAATTAAAGTTGAGAATGAGTGAGAGCAAACAGCATAAACGCCCCTACCATCGAAAACTGTTTCAGCCATTCCTGATTTCTACCACTTCTTTCTGTCCTCAGTCGGTCTGCCCTCCCCCTACTCACTCCTAATATTTTCTGAATTATTAAAGAAATAAGCGAGACAGCGGCGTGGAAAACTATGTTATATATATATATGTATATGTATATATATATATATATATATATATATATATATATATATATATATATATATATATATATATATATATATATATATATGAATCTTTATAACCACCATCCTTGTTAGTTTGTTTGCCTGGTAGAATTAGATATATATATAAAAAGTAATGTCTGGATTTATACGACCGTTCCATGAATAATAACAAGTAATTAGATTTTAGGAGAGATAGGATTGTAACCATTAAGGATAAGATCTCTTTAAGGGGATGCTCTTTTTAAAATACCCTTCCTTGGGGGGCACTGGTGTGTGATGTCTCAACAGGTACCAACCGTTAAAACCAAACAAAAACATTCTTTCAGTTTTCTTCTGAAGATGGAAATGTCTGGAAACCCACAAGATTCCTGTGTAATAACTTATTTTATTTTAGGGCCTTGTAAACCAGCCTGACTACCTTTAGGGGACATCTCTTAAAACTGGTGTGTGATGTCTCAGTTAGGACCAACAAATTTAACGTTAAAGATTAAAGTAAGTTTTCTTCTGATTTACAAGTAAACAAGTTATACACAAGAATTTCTTGAACCAGGTTTCATCTTTCATGAATTTAACAGTTGGGACCTGTTAATTTATTGAAGATGTATATATTTCAGGTCTTGGCAGAAGCTACAGCTTTCAGATACTCTTAGGCAATCCTACTGCTCTCGAGTGATATAAAATATCCTCTCTCTCTCTCTCTCTCTCTCTCTCTCTCTCTCTCTCTCTCTCTCTCTCTCTCTCTCTCGAGTGAACTATGATTTCCGTGAACTGAGCATTGAAACTAAGTAACTTTAATACTTAAACATTGTGGAAATAGTTCATTGTGGTGTGCGAAACATTTTTCAGTGGCATTTTCCATAAAGTATTCTTTATTACATCATCGCATCATTGCATCATTAGATCATTGTGAAAACACAAAATTGCAGAAATTTTAATCATATACGCAAACCGTTTTGGGAATTGTTTTCTTGTGTATATATATATATATATATATATATATATATATATATATATATATATATATATATATATATATATATATATATATATATAAAAGCAACTTAATTCATGATAGCCTTTCAGACTGTGGCGTCAACATCAAACTTGTGAGAAAACCCAAAAGTCTTAAAAATAAAATTATATAATGATTTTAATTACTGGATGCCCAATTTTGAAACGAGTCACTGGTTAATACTGGCACTCAGCGAGGTATTATTTGCATATTTTTGCCAAAATGTATTTGCAGATTACACTTACTACAAAATGAGCAGAAAACTAATAGAATTATAAGAAAAATTATTTGAGAAACTTATAGAAAACAATAACTTTGGAATGTAACAATATCAGATATATGACAAAAAGTAAAAATTGGGATGAGATTAAATAGCAAAATTGTTTACTGAGAATGCACATTCTTTTTATCAAGACAATAGCACGAACACCTTTCAATAATACAAAATGCCTTTCATTTAGTTTCGAATTTATGATTTTCAATATACTTAGCTGTAGAATTGTGTTTTTTGCTATGAAGATTGAAAGTGTTCTTTTAGCTTATTTAAAGATCAGTTTTAATGCCTACTATTATTATTTACTTTAATCATTATTTTTACTGTTGTCATAAGTAAGCCTTTTAGGTGATTTTTCCTCAGTTTCGATTTCTTCCTCTTATCTCCCAGCAGCCTCTGAAAAAGTACATTAATGATTTGTGACGATATTTAAATAACCGTTTTCGCCAAGCGCCATGTATTCAGCCATCACCCCCAAGTTTCATGAGGCTCGTGAAAGTGGCGATCTTGCTTCAGGATATTAAGCCTTGTTGCACGATGTTGCACGGTGCAACTTCATCCTTAATCTCAGTAGAATAGCTAATCAGCTTTTGCTGGCTAAGTCAGGGTGTTTACGATCATAGGGAACCGCACATCCCCTTCATGACAAACCAAAAAATAAATAAATAAATAAAACACATGTAATTTCAAGGCCACCGAGAGATTATTTCTCGTGACCTAGGTAGAGTACCCTGAAGACAACGTCACAGCTTCTATCTGTTAGACGTTCTCAGAGGATGACGTCATAGGGGCATCAGTGTTCTTGCTGGTAAAAATATCGGGATATAAAAAGGTAACTCGTCGTGATTATTTAGGGCATCAAAAACACACCGGCCTCTTTCGCATTAAACTCCGCTGGATACGAGAATAAATCATCACTGCGCTGCAAGAGGATAATGCTTGCAATAATTATTCAGTCACTTCAGTAGCCTTAAATAACTAAATGGCAAACGTATTCATATAGAAAAGTTGTAACTTCTGTTGCGTCAGCTGCAGATCTTCCATGTCAATCCTTTTAGAATTTGTCAAATAAAAAATATGGTGATGGGGGTTATTTGCAGTCACGAAATGCAAAAAAATGAAAAATGCTTATATTATTCTATCGTTTCGTAAACGTAATATTCATCAGTTTATTATGCAAAAGACAACTTTAAATAAAGTTAAGTAAATATCGCCTTTATGGAGAGCCATATTTCTCCCATGTAACTTATGTATAATTTAGTCTATATTCCTATCATACATAATAATAATAATAATAATAATAATAATAATAATAATAATAATAATAATAATAATAATAATAATAATAATAATAATAATAATAATTAATACCATTCTAGGAACAAAGGAATAAATGTACTACTGCTTAACAAAAACTGTAAAAGTGGGAAACATATAATTGATTCGTTTTTAAGGCAACTCATAAATATAATAACAAGTGAAACTAAGAAATAAAATTTATGAAAGAAAGTAGTTTCTCACTCAAGTTCGATTTCAGCACAATTATTCAGGAATGGCAAGGTCAGTGTGTCTGGTTTTGAATTACTAACCTTGATGTGAAGAAGAAGCAAAATAAATGAAAGCTCTACTCAAACGCGTCAGCTTTACCAATGAATAACTCAGAACATCTGGTGCTATGTTGCTTGAGAGGAAAAGATTAATATTGTAATAACAAAACAGAAAAAAATGGGCCAAGTTCCTTCGGCGCAAATGACTTTTCTGTACAGCGTGTAATACTGTATGAGCCGCGTTCTCTAAAATTTTCAGCCTCGGCCCAGTGGTGGCATGTCCTATAGCATTTCCAGACGTACGATCATGGCTAACTTTAACCTTAAATAAAATAAAAACCTCTGAGGCTAGAGGGCTGCAATTTGGTATGTTTGGTGGTTGGAGGTTTGATGATCAACATACCAATTTGCAGCCCTCTATCCTCAGTAGTTTTGAAGATCTGCGGGCGGATAGAAAAGTTCCGGACAGAAAAGTGTGGACGGACAGAAAAATTGTTTTCTGTGGACTTTGGGACAGACAGAAGTCGTTCGATCTCAATTGTTTTCTCTGACAGAAAATTTCTCGCCATAAAGTTCGGATTCCTAATACTTCAGGTCCCACTAAACCTTAATGCTGTTAAAGATGTGATATCTTTTTTTTTAAAAAAATAGATATTTCTATTACCACACTAAACCCTTTTGATGTAAAAGAATAGATATTTCTATTTCCTCTTGGAAAGGGGAATGATAATTTTTTTTAATACAGCTGTCTAATATCCATTAGTATGTAGATATGATATCTGACGTAAAAATATTAGTTGTTTTCATTTTTGAAGATAAAGGGTAACATAATATAGTAAATCTTTGGGCGAGTACATCAAACTGCACGTCATCTTCCAAATGTAAAAACTTAACGTAAAAAACAATCATTAATTTCCTTTTGGTTTTGTAAACCATGATTAATATTATTAAAAAGAATCAGTAGTCAATACCCTATATTACAAACTACCAAGCAGATATACAAATCTGGCGTAAAGTGATGATTATTTTCCCTGGGCTGCGAAACTCAGCAGATTGGACAACATAAGAGAAAAAGGGGCCTATGGCAAGAATATTAGTGTAGGCCTTACGTGACAAGAATCCTCATAGTAATGTTAATGTTGGCATAGGAGAAAGACCCAACCGTACTCGTAAAAGATCCCACAGTCAGCAATTCTACAGAATTGCTAAATATACATTAGCATTAATGCCCCAGAGAAATTCCAACGATTCATTTTTGCATTTGTATAAACATACATCTTATACACTACGGTAGGAAGATACAGAATCCTATACTCATCTCTCTCTCTCTCTCTCTCTCTCTCTCTCTCTCTCTCTCTCTCTCTCTCTCTCTCTCTCTCTCTCTCTCTCTTGTAGGGTAGTATTTACCTCTCTCTTTCTCTTTTTTCTTTTAATTATTCAATAACAGCACAGGATTCAGAGCACCAAGAAAGCCTCTTTCTTTTCGTTCAACGTTTCATAGAATTAAAAATGCGGTTGCTTTTGACTTCAAGAGACAAGGCTATTCTGGTTAGGTTAGGTTAGGCTCAGCTATCACTTACTGGTTTATACCCTCACCAATGAATAACTGAAGTTGATATACCAGGGGAAGGTATTTGGTAGGATTTGAGTGAAAAAGCAATATGACAGAAGGACTTACAGAAGAAGAACGTTGGGGTTTGCACTAGGAAGAGGGAGTGTGGATCAAGAGTTTGTTATGGTTGAGCGAATAGTTAACAAGTAAAGGGGAAATGACGTTCACTGCTTGCATGTACATAAAGGGAGCTTCTGATAGGATTGAAAGACATGTAGTTTGGAAGCTGTTGAGAATGTATTATTGAGACAATAATCAAAGAACTAATAAAATCTTCTTGTGATGATAGTGAAGTATGTGTTGGAATACATACATGGGAAAGTGGTTGGTTTGGTGTAGCGGTGGGCATGAGACAAGAGTGTGTTATGTACCCATGGCTGTTTAAAATATGGCTTGAATGATGTGAGAAGTCACAGGAAGGACATTAGATATACTGCAAAGTAGTGTGATAAGGGAAAGTGTTGTGCTATTATTGTGGAATGTCAGATATTTTCAGATATAGAGCCGATTCGGAAAATGAAAAGTGTGGAAACTAGTGAAGAGTTTAAACGTGTTTGTAAGAGGAGAAAGTCTAAGGTAAATGTAAAAGTAAAAATAAAAGTAAATGCAAAGTTTATGAGTAAAGTTATGAAGGAAAGTGAAAACCAGGAAGATGACGCGATGAATGTTAATAAGGGTAATGGACGAGTAAAGGCGGTTAATTCGTATAGGTGTCTGGGAATAAATATGCTGCATCATTGCCAAATTGGTAAAAACAGGTTCACGGCATTATATCCATCCTTTTCTTATTTATTTATTTTTTCATTTTGTAGATATTCAATTTATTTATCACTATACTTTTTTACAGCTTTCTGCTCCACGGAAGACTGCCCAACTAATCAATGGACTTGTTTGAATGTTCCATGTAAATATGTACACAACAATTATAATAATAATATTATTATTATAATACTACAATTTAATTAATATCCCTCTAGATGTAGAAAGGTATTTTAGGCTGTAATACACCGACAAAAATATTACAAACACGAGTTGAAGCGCATTAATAATAAATACAGCAACATACAATAATAATAATAATAATAATAATAATAATAATAATAATAATAATAATAATAATAATAATAATAATAATAATAATAAAACTAACATTTTCCCTTTAGTATACCTTCATCAGATTTATATTTATTCCAGAAGTAGCTGTATTTGTTGGTGTAGTGCGTTGATAAACAATGCAAATATTTGCTGAGCTGTCTTGCGGGCTTTCTTACACGGTTCGACTAAGGGTTTGATATTTGCTTGCGACATATCTCTATGATGAATGATGCCTCCGCATTAATGCTTGTTTTCGCTAATTATTTACGTTTGTTCATGCTTGTTTACACGACCATCCAAATGTTTTTGCCTTTCATTTACGAATAAGTGATGTTGCTCTTTCCTGGCTTTTCAACCATTGGCAGGTATTTTGATGAATTAGTGTTCAAATCCGCTTTTTCTTCACACTTACTTTGCTCAGCTTCTGTCTGCACTGACAGCGTTCTTGTTCTTGCTTCTTTTGTCAGACTAAGTTGGCCTTTAGTTAACATGAATTCTAAATTTGCGTTGATTTATGGGCAGTAAGGGGTGCTCATCGTACCCTCCCGCCAAATATACCCTGTTGAACTTATTGTCGTATCTGTTAGTTAATATACAAATTAATTAATTAATATGCAAATCATAAAAACTGCTTCAAGTTATATTAATAAAAAAGGAATCGATTACGTGAAAAATATCTGCATGCAACTAGTTCAAAACTTTCACAATTTCAGGAATAGCAAAATTGTCCATAGATAAAGAAAAGGGGGTTAGGTTATGAAAGACAAAATATAAACATTATAAATAAAATGTTAGTGACGTTAGGGCGTAGAATAATGAACAACTGGACGAAGCCTGTTGAACTGCAAATTAAACCTTTTTGGAAGCATGCGGTTCCAGTGCATACTTCCAGTTTAATTTAAATAACTATATTTTCTTTATAAGGCACAAAGCTCCCCTTGTGCTCTGCTTCCCTGCCTCACTCCTCGCAGAAAAAGATTTTGTGCTGAGTATGTACAGTATATGTGCGGCGTACTTCAACGATCCTGGGGTCAAAATTCCCGCAGGTGGGTAGGTACTTGTTTATTATGTGCTTTTAAGAGGTACAGAAGGTTTTTTGCAATACCTTTTCTCCCCTTGACGAATTGCTGTTAGTTGTCGGGGAATCGTTTGGCTTCTTCCCACCTGGCCGTCCTGCTTCTTGGTCGTTTTTCTCGGCCCAGTTTTGTTCCCTCTTGGAAGAACCAATCCTTGGTTAGGCCCGTGTAAGTTTACGAACAAGAGTCTAGGGAAATAGGTCAATAAATATGGAGCTGCTAGGGACTGAGTTACGTCGCCCAAACCTATTCCAGCATGTACAATGTTACTTTAGTAGGAAACCATTAAAATTCTTTAGTATTTAGATTCGAAAAATACCACTACTACAGGGATTACAACACAAAGAGCTACGCTCATACCCAAAACAAAATTAAAGTATCATCAGCATTTTTTCCTTTTTCTCATAATATATGCATCTTTTAATCCGATAAAGATGGCATCTTTAAAACCGCAAGACGTCTAGGAGACATACAAGGCCGGTCTTTTTCTTAGTCTTCACAGCCTCCTTCTCCAGTGGACCAAGAGAGCTCCAATGAGGCAAAGTATCTCATGACGAAGAGAGCAGCACAACAAGTTGCCGAGGAAAAACTACAATCTGATGCGGTGAAAGTAAAGCCAGATGATTACTTTTATGGAGAATCCGGCGGGAGATGTAAGTGAGTTTTTGCAAGTGCGAAAGTATACAGTTTCCTGTGAGGTTTTCTGGATTCTAGTAGTGCGAGGAAAATGGGAATCATTTTTCATCTCATTATCTCTTCCTTCCAGCGTATTAGCCTAAGGAGCCTTTCACGTTGTAAGGTGGGGATTCCGATTCTCTCTTAGATAGTTATCTAATGAAAGATTCGTATCCCTCTCTTTACAGTGAGGGTACTGGTAGTACTCACTATTAAATTTACTTAAATCTTCTGTTCGTTTTTGTGTTAAGCGTTGACGTTTGATGTTGCCTCCTTATTTATACTCTCAGACGCTGACATACATAATATTTATTCTTTCACCATACGCTTCTTTGGCATTCGGAGGGGCGACCCAAGAAGGATAGATTACTATGATTTCTCAGGAAGTCTCTATACGTGAAGTAGTTAATCTCACGCACTTTTGCCTGACCAAGGCAAACGTTGTTATCTGTTTATTCATGGGTGGAAGGGTGGGCAGTAGGCAGGAGGCGATCTATATTCCTAGCAAACATGACCCAAGCAGTGCACTACTCAGCAACGGCTGATGACAAATGTGGGTGGTGTGTTCGCAAAATCTCTATGCCTCCCAGAATAACTTAACGAAACATTGCGAGCTACTATAATCAAGGCTCTAGAGGGACCAGTAATTCTGATAATCAAGCTAATGCACATTGCACATTTTGTGTATGACAAGGATATCTGCGTGAACTTCGACTAAACTCATTTTCATCCTTTCTTCCCTGTGGGGTGACCATATACTCTTTCACTCTCATCTCTAGGATAACGCTTATCGCGGCGATTTCAAAACACGTGATCTTCGTACTTATTCTTTTTCTTCTTCTTCTTCTTCTTCGTTTAACGTGCTTTTATCCCATTTTTCATATGGGGTAAGCACGATGCCTTCTTTCGAAGGACTTTGATTTGGCGTTGGGGTAGGCTGTAACCTCGATCGGCTGCCCTGCCTGACATCGCTTAGACCCCGGTAGCACATGTGTATGTATTGTGCCAAATCCCCAACTCCCTTTCTCCCAGCAGCGAAGAGACGTGAGCGGTTTAGGCCGACAGTTCGATACGTGTAAGGCGTCTGTTATGTTTTTAGAAGGTGTTGGAGTGGCTTTGTTTGTGTGTGTATTAGTCTGTAACACCCATTTGCTTTCAGCAAACCTATCCGTCGATTACATACATAATCCCGGGGTGTCTACACGGATAGCAAATTCTTTTTCTAACCCTGTGAATACCGGTTCCCTCCCCCATTACCAGATGCTGCCAGCTGCCTAATCTCAGTAGGTTTATTACATCTTGAAAGACTGGCAACACTACAGGTCCAACTCACATTCCCATCCCATCCCTTTAGAAAGTAAAAGGCGAAATAATACTTGTGATTTGCCATTTTGGTCGCCTAGTAATGTCAAACACTGAACTCTACTTTCAACTTTGATCATCTCTGTCTCTTTTTATATGCATTGTTTTGACTGATGCTCTTTTGTGCTCCTTTTCAATATGATTGTATTCAGGGTACTTTTTCAGTTCAGTGACTTCACCATTAATTATCTCTTCTCTTGCAGTTCTTTCTCTTAGTCGATAGGGGCTTCTCTGTCTCTTTGTTACAGGCCTTTATTTCAGCACTGGGCTCAGAGGTAGCTTTGCACTACGCGTCAGGCCATCTCTTCCCACACTTATCCAGAAAATAAGTACTTCTGTGAAACTGCAATTGCCAATGATTCTGAAGGTTTTATTACCTTGCCCTGACAGCCCCTGGATCAACAGTGCGTCCGATTCTTAAAGACTGGTTTCCATGGCACCTTACAGAAACTACTAAGCTCACTGGGCGAATGATTGAATCTTTCCTACTACAAGCTTTGGAGCTTTCACTGCTTCTGTTTTCCACGAATTCTATATCCTTATTCCTCTAAGAGACGAATTTATCATAGTCTTCGTGGTTGACCACCATTTTGATTTTGACACTTTTCCATTACACGTTTTCCTCAGATCCGGTCTACTGAAGGATATTAAGGTGTCAGATTCATATTCATGTAGACGTTATAAGTCATTTCAGTATTTAGATGTCTATATACCGAAAAGGACCCTTTTCAAACTTATCCTGATTCTGATAACAACAAGAAGCCGTTTTAAAAGCTACCTTTCACAGTTCCAAAGCCTCTCAAGAACAGCCTCTGAAGAGTCCTTTTACTTTGATATTTCTCATCACAGTTATTTTCCAGCGGCGTGTTCGGGGCTGGGACAGGGATGCAGAGATCAATGGAGAACAGTTTTAATGAGAGTGCTTGCGCTCGAAAAGAAATTAAAAAATCTTGCTTCTGCTTTGAGTTGCAGCGTAAGTGCAGGTTCTTCATGCATGTTTTTTCTTCGTGCCTTTCTTGGCATATCTGTGAATTTTCTTTTCTTTTCTTGTTTGTGTTTTCATGCCTCCCATTTCGAGGCATGAAAGCCATTTTCCATGGAAACTGGTTGATCACATAGGATGTTACAATGGTAAAAGTTTGTGCTGTAATCGTTCATTAACAGCGGGGTGAAGAAATATATGAATCAAAAGCTTAACCTGCAACGGAAAATATGATACTGGTTGAAAACTAACCAATTTGTCCATTTACTCGTTTTTAGTAATAATCGAGAAAATAATTATTCAATTCTCAAAATTGTTTTTATTTGTCGGATATCTATTTTATATTTATTAACTTATTTCATTCAGCTATTTTCTTAATTAAATTATTTATTTCTTTCCAAACAAATTGTTCGGCCATTAAACAATTTCACCAATCTTCGTTTTCCATTCTTTTATAATTATGCAACCAAAGGTCTTCGTCATCACTGCTTTATTTAGTATACAGATGGAAACAGTCTTTCTAGTATTTTTCACATCACAAAAGAGGATACGGATGAAGTCAAATATACCAGACTATACTATAAATGACTTACGTTTTCCAGTACTTCTGACATGAAATATATATAAGTTTTACATTGTGAAAATATTTATAGGTTAAACGGCTTTTTTCCAACTCTTACGAACTTCTCGAATAAAATCTTTGATGCTTTAACAAAAAAAAGTCCGAATTTTAACATAAGCCGTCAACACCTGATAAAAACACACGCGTATACCTTTATACGTGTATTTTGATGTTATATAATTGAGAAATCCCATATATCCCTAACAAGCATATATATATATATATATATATATATATATATATATATATATATATATATATATATATATATATATATATATATATATATATATATATATATATAACTGATCTTGTCTTCTGCATTCAAGTTTGTTTTATATATATCGTCTTGAGGAAATTTCCTAAATGTTGAACTGTCAGAGAGTACAGCTTCCATCGTTTCGATATAATCAGTTCTGTTTAATATAACAGTGCCATTACCCTTCTTTGGTTTAGATATTACAATGTTTTTATTCATTTTCAATTTCTTAAGTATATCCATATCCTTAGCGGAATTGGTGTAAAACGAATAACAAAAAAACTCTGGGATTTTAGTGATAATACTTTTTACATTATTCACGCACTCCCCGAATCTCTTTTATATATGGGTTGCTGCTCTAGTCAGTAGAGCAAGTGATCGAAACACGACAAAATGGACTTCTTGGGGTACTCGAACAGTGGGAGGCAGAAGTTCATTCCTAGTGATAACAGAAACTTTTCTCTGCTGCTGAGTACATAGTTGGAGTAATTGTACATGCACTTGTCCTCGTTGCTTGATCCAAGTCAAAAGATCCTCCCCAGTTGACAAACTTCCTTCTGTGAACACTTATTACCAGTTCGCTATACCTCAGGATGGAGTTTTGAATAACATTTTTCACATAAGTAAAATCAAGATTATTAAGAGTAAATTCCTGACTCGAACCTCAATGGCGGCAATTCTTGCTTCAGTCGGGCAGACTGTCTCCGTTTGTGGTCGATTTCGTGCAATAAAAGAATGTGTTGACAATCCTCATAAGCGGGCAATTGGGCGCGCTTCATTCTACTGTATACACTTTAAACCTTAAAAATTTTGGCACAGTATTCTGCGAAAAGCATCTTTTCAGAAAGTCCACGTCCAATGACGCCTTTGACCCTTGCTTTGCCAGCTTTTCCCATTTCCATACGTCTCTGGTAGTCTGGGCATCATATCTTCTTCGGATTACAGTGAAAGTAGACAGATGTTTTGGAAATCTCAGCCTCAGCAGGAAAAGAAGAGCGCGGGTTAAGAACCACCACAATTTACTTGCGACCCGTTTCGTTGTTTCTTCATAACAACGTTTTCAACCCATATATAAAAGAGAATTCGGGGAGTGCGTGAATACTGTAAAAAGCATTATCACTAAAATCCCAAAGTTTTTTTTTTATTAGTTTTACACGATTTCCACTAAGGATATGGATATACTTAAAAAATTGAAAATTAGTAGAAACATTGTAATATCTATACCAGATAAGGGTAACGGCACCGTTATGTTAAACAGAAGATATATATAAAACAAACATTATATATACATATATATATATATATATATATATATATATATATATATATATATATATATATATATATATACATACACACACACACAATATTCCTCAAAAAGCCTGTCACATGCATTTTTAGATGAGCAATTTGGAATAGAATGGTCTGTTCACAAAATTGGTAGTAGTCTTGTGCTACAGAAGAAATTCCCATGGATAAGGGTATGTGTCATGAATTACGAAACGAAATTACTCTTTAAAATTCAATACAAAGGACACATTAGTCGCAAACAACCCAATATACACTAAAATTAGCAAGAAAAAAGTAATGATCACTTCCTTTCATATTTTACATTTGAACCTTTTTCTCAGACATATCAGCAAGTCAGACGCATGTACATAAATTACAATAACTTTTATTTACATATCTACAGAGACAGTAGCGGATATGACCTCCGCGAGGAGCAATAACACCCACCAGGAGGCGTGGCATGCTGTCCACCAGTTGTACAACGTTCTCAGTTGGTATCCTGTCACATTCTTCTAAGAGAGCCTGACCTAATTCTCTAAGGGTGGATGGCTGGTTGTCCTTTTGTCTAACTGCAAGGCCCAATTGATCCCATAAATGTTCTATGGGGTTGAGATCTGGGCTCAGTGTAGACTGCCTCAGGACATTCACATCCTGTCCTTCAAGGTAAGTACCAGGCAAGTCCCAGAACAGTGAATCGCAGATGGTAGAGATGGGTTACAGAACCCGTAGATTTGTTGTGAGGCCAAAGCTCACCCCAAGACATAAAAGAGACCGTCTGGCTTGGGCCCGTCAACACGGAATCTGACTGTACAACACTGGCACCATGTGGTTTATGGAGAGGAGTCCATATTTCTGCTGTTTCCGGTAGATGCTAGGAGGCTTGTACTTAGACGAGCTGGAGAACGTCTCAGGGATGAATGTTTACAAGCTATTGTTGCTGGAGGTGGTGGATCTGTCCATGTGTGGGGTGCCATTTGTGCAGATGGTAAGAGTCAGCTTGTCATTCTGGATCGAAACATGACCGGTAACGTGTACAGACAGTTGCTGGATCGGAACCTTCTTCCATGGGCTCGTGGTTTGTTAGCCAATAATTTCCAATACCAAGACGACAATGCCCCTGCCCATCGGGCACGCGTGGGGGCTACTTACCTTGAAGGACAGAAGTGAACGTCCTGAGGCAGCCTACATCTCAACCCCATGGATATTTATGGGATCAATTGGTCCGTGCAATTAGACAAAGGGACAACCAGCTATCCACCCTTAGAGAATTAGGTCAGGTTCTCTTGGAAGAATGGGACAGGATACCTGCTGAAAACCTTGTACAGCTGGTGGACAGCATGCCACGCCACCTAGTGGGCGTTATTGCTGCTCGCGGAGGTCATACCCACTATTGACTTTGTAGATATGAAAATAAAGGTTATTGTAATTTATGTACAAGTGTCTGACTTGTTGATATGTCTGAGAAAAAGGTTCAGTTGTGAAATATGAAAGGAAGTGAACATTACTTTTTTCCTGCTAATTTTTAGTGTATATTAGTTTATTTGTGACTATCATGTCCTTTGATTTTAATTTTAAAGTGTAATTTCGTTTCTTAATTCATGGAAGTTTTTCTGCAGCACAAGACTACTACCAATTTTGTGAGCAGAACATTCTATTCCAAACTGCTCGTCTAAAATGCATGTGGCATCCTTTTTGGCGAATAGTGTATGTATATATATATATATATATATATATATATATATATATATATATATATATATATATATATATATATATATATATGTATATGTATGTATATATATATATATATATATATATATATATATATATATATATATATATATATATATATATATATATATATATATATATATATATATATATATATATATATATATATATATACATATATACAATATATGCATATATATACATATAAATAATGTATATATGTATATGTTTATACTTATTATATCCATATATACGTGTATATATATGTATATATACACATATATATAGACATAAATAAACAGATAGATGGATGCGTAAATTGAAAAACTGAACACCAACAAGCAAAATTCAATAGAAGGTCGGCAACCAAATCATATTCTTAGGTCCTCGAAACTAAATTCCCCCCTCTCTCTCTCTCTCTCTCTCTCTCTCTCTCTCTCTCTCTCTCTCTCTCTCTCTCTCTCTCTCTCTCTCTCTCTCTCAATTAATCAACAAGACTTACAAAAAAAAAAAAATTCAAGTCAATACTTACAAGCAATTCTGTTCAAGCCTGCTTTCTTATGTGTTATCCCAACGAAAGTACAAAGGAAAGAAAAGAGCACCACACACAAAAAAAAAAAAAATACTGTGTTTTCCACTACGTCAAGTCAGCGAGAAAGGAAACATTTATAAATCAAGAACGCTTTCTCGCACTAACGAGAATCAACACGCGGGGAGGGACCAGAACGAACGTAAACAACTTGTGCAAACGAAATTGCTCTCAGCACACACCTTCGGGAACAACAAACTGGGGAAGTGTGTTTCATGATATCTCGGCAAAAAATGAGAAATAAAGCCCTCTTAGATCTTCCTCCGGAGCGCCCCGCCCTGGGAAGTCATAGCTGCTGCTTGTCAGAATCTGGGCGTGAGTGCTTGGAGTTCATTTTTATGCAGGAATTCTCTTTGTTTCTATTTTCTATCTCTTTTCTTTTAGATTTCATGGTATTTTGAGTATTCCGTGAATTTCTTTCATCTGCACGTAATAAATTGAAGTTTCAACGTCCGTGACATTTCTACTCT
>NC_089788.1:21174271-21229271 GCF_040412425.1 Macrobrachium rosenbergii | reverse complement strand
CAAAATAGCAGTGGCCCAGTTGATTTTGTTCCTTTTGTTATTCAGAATGTGAAAAAAAAAAATTTTCTTTATTCTTCATAAAAAAAATCAGTTTAACATCTATTACATTTACATTCTTTACACTTATATTTACACGTCCATTTACGCTTTGCAAGTAAATATATTTTATATTTGTTTATTCAACATTCTTTTCTTAACCGTTCTCATTTTTTCCCAGATATACATTCACTTTTGGGGCAACTTGCTATGAAGATCAATGGACTTTCAAGTATAATCATTGGATTATTTTACACATTAATATAAAATCATAATTCCAGTTATTAGCGTTTATCATTAAAATCTACGGATAATCTTTAAACTCAACAAATTGACATTCATTCATAATCTCTTATCCTGGATGTTTTTTTTTAATAAACAAAAACGATTGCAAATGTCATAGTTGTGTAGCATTTTTAAATGTTACATTTCCGATTAGTACTATACGCCCTTTAGAATTAACACTGTCCGCAAAAGGAATCCTTATACTGCCAGATATTAAGCGACAAATAACTCACAAACAACAAATTCACTGTACTTGGGAATAACTTATGGCCAAAGGGGATTTACTGTACATCTTAAGTACACCTACCATAGGAAGAATTCACACAGAATTCACACCTTTGCTTTTTTGTTAGCACATGTGTGACAGGGTCCATAAGCACTCAGCCATCAGTTGTTGATGTATGAGCACAATGCAATGGGCGTATTTACCCAAAATACAGGGTAACTGCTTTGTCATTTGTAACTCACTTTGGACGTATGTATTCCCAAGTTTTAGTATAATCCACAGTAACGTGTTATTCCTGGTAACATATATACATACACACATATCACACATTATACAGGTGAAAAATAGAAATAGTGGGGTGTAGGTCTGACCGGTTTCGACTTTATTTCCAAGCCAATGGCTTGGAAATAAAGTATAAACCGGTCATATACCTACATATATATATATATTTTTACCAGTAAATAATACATATATGATAAACATACATACGTACAAAAGTGATAATAATCATACACACATATAATCTCTCTCTCTCTGAATGTTTATCTCTGTCATGGACAGGACATATATATATATATATATATATATATATATATATATATATATATATATATATATATATTATATATATATATATATATATGCATACTATATATAATACATACATATACATACATACATACATACATACATACATACATACATACATACATACATACATACATACATCTGTGTCTGTATGTTTATAAGAAATGTAATAATGTATGCATGGACAGATATTGAGAGACAGACAGGCAGAATACATGGCAAGGCAATATAGAAAATGGAATCATGATATTCATCGCTTTCTCCATTACGCGTTGTTTGCGAGGACCTAGATTTGCATACTGAACTATGGATTGGTTCTAATGTTTTCTGTTAACTGCTGGTGAAATTGCTCCCAAGGGTATATTACAGCTCTATTTGCTAAGCTGATAACAGAATTTGCTCAGAGCATTAGTACAGAATTTGCTCCGAGCATTAGTTACGTAATAGCTATACCGAACACCCACAATAAACGCATTTATATTTCCTTTCCAACTGATACCGTGTTACGTAACGCAAAGAAATGTAAAAATATCTTTTAATTGAAATTGTATACCTCCTCATTGCAAGGACAAAGCGAATTATTAGATTTCTAGACTTGTGTTTTCTCTGGCAGGAAAAGACACATTCATATATATATATATATATATATATATATATATATATATATATATATATATATATATATATATATATATATATATATATATATATATATATATATATATATATATATATATATATATAGAGAGAGAGAGAGAGAGAGAGAGAGAGAGAGAGAGATAGAGATAGAGAGAGAGAGAGAGAGAGAGAGAGAGAGAGAGAGAGATATATATATATATATATATATATATATATATATATATATATATATATATATATATATATATATTACACATTACCACATGTGAAAAATAAGAGATGGGGTGTAGGTCCTGACCGGTTTCGACTTTATTTCAAGCCATTGACGATGGACTGATACAGAGTATAAGAAGTCACAAATATATATACTACAGGAACAGTACTGACGAACATACACAACCGTTAGGGACTATAATATATTCACCCACCGGCCGGTGTCGAGGTAGGAGTGCCCTTCAAAACTCATTTGGCTAAAAGTCACAATATACTCTCAGGGAACAATACTGATAAACATACCGACCATAGGCGACATCAGATCCACACCTGACAGGTGTCAGGGAGGCGGAGTTTGGAAACTCATTAGCACTACTGACCCTGTACTGTGTTTACAAATATGATAATCCTATATTCATGCATCTCTACTGCCTGCCTAAAATATATATTTCTTTTGTGACTTCTTATACTCTGTATCAGTCCATCGTCAATGGCTTGGAAATAAAGTCAAAACCAGTGCATTGTTAGGACCTACACCCCGTCTCTTTTTTTCACCTGTGGTAATGATTGTGATAAATGAATCACGTACAAAAGTGTTAATAATCATATACATATTTGAAAAAAAATATAATATATAATATATATATATGGTTATATATATATATACATAATATATATATATATATATAAATATTTATAGTTAAATATAGTATACCAATATATATATATATATATATATATATATATATATATATATATATATATGGGTTTATATATATATATATAGAAATATATATATATATATATATATATTTACTGTATAACAAAGGTTAAAAAAATAGTGTTTTTCTCTTTTAAAGTATGAAGGGTTTTATTATATTCTCCGAAATAGACAAGATACAACCCCAGAGATTTGAAGAGTATTCGTTCATTTCAGCACACGAAGGGATACCAAAGTGCCACAACGAATAATTCTAGTGGAAGTGATATGTGGACCCGTAATTATGTTGCCTGCCGGGAAGGTCCTGCCTAAAACCGTTAATATCAGACCATCCGTTCGGGGCAAGATAAAGGAAAAGGTTATCACTTCTCTTTAGGCTACTTGTTGCCTGGAAAGACTTGAACAGAGTTATGAGAGAGAGAGGAGAGAGAGAGAGAGAGAGAGAAGAGAGAG
This sequence comes from Macrobrachium rosenbergii, assembly GCF_040412425.1. Classification (NCBI taxonomy): domain Eukaryota; kingdom Metazoa; phylum Arthropoda; class Malacostraca; order Decapoda; family Palaemonidae; genus Macrobrachium; species Macrobrachium rosenbergii. The sequence goes on along the minus strand of NC_089788.1, from coordinate 21,226,110 downwards.
AGAGAGAGCAAAGATGGCCTCAATTATTTACTGTGTTTGGCTTTCCAAATAAGTATTTTTAACAGCTCAGGGTAAAAACTGATATATATATATATATATATATATATATATATATATATATATATATATATATATATATATATACATATATATATATATATATATGACACCTGTGTGTGTGTGTGTGTGTGTGTGTGTGTGTGTGTGTGAGTGTGTGTACCGTCATTAAGTAACGACAGTTACCTGAATTAAAATTTACAGGGTTATAAAGCAAATGCTTAATTAGTCACATTAAAACAATCGTAACTTACTGCTGAACTTCTATCGTTTACATCACTGTTTGGTTTATCAAAGTTTATCATTCTTGTTTTTTCATCAGTTTACTATTTTTTCTGTTTACCCTATAATATACATAAAGAGAAGAACAAAGGGACATGATAAATCAAATTTAGAAAATTGCAACGCGTCGAAAAAGTCCCAAGAAAAGAAATATTTGCCTCTTCAAAGAAAATTGCAAAAATTTCCTTGCGATAAAGCTTTCAGTTTTAGGAATAATGCACTGTCATTCCATTATGACAGACAGCATCTTCGCCCGTCTCAGAGTCCCATCTGAGTACAATTTGCTGATCTGTCACTGTGCTCGCAGATCACATAGGTTGCTCTGTTATTGGAAGTTCAGTGAAGTCTCGTAAGGAATGAAACAAAGATAAGAATATGATTCTTAAACAGTTTAGAGACATCTCGTCTACTCTGCAGTGTGTATAGTAATGGTTAAATTAGATTTTATAATTTTGCATTACACTGGCTATGACCAAGCCACGCAAATTGGTGTAAAGATTGCCCATAGCGTTAGAGGCAACGGACAGGTCAGTGCGCTGGCCAGGATCCCCCTCCTGGTAGACCTAATGGGAAATAAAACCCTGAATATTCCTCGCTCACAAGCACAATCACCGAGGTCGTGCCAGCCAGTAAAGTCTACCAAGCCTGAAGAGTGACTCAAACGAGGGGGACTTCCACACTGTTTGGTCTAGGCAAAACAACTGAAATATAGCGACCATTCACAGTATGACTCTAGAAAAAAGGAAAAAGCATTCCTGGCCTCATTTATAGCACTGAATAGATTTCACACATAGGTTACACATACATGCACAGGGGTACATTTTATATATTTTATTTATATATCCCTTTATATATATACAATATATAATATATATATATATATCCTTATATATATATATATATATATATATATATGATATATATATATATAAATTTCTGCCGGGAAGGACCTGGGTTAATATCAGACCATCCGTTTGACGTGAGTCAGAAAATTTATTTCTTTGTTCCACACGTGATTGCCTGTTGATGATTTCTATATATATATATATATATATATATATATATATATATATATATATATATATAATATATATATATATATATATATATATATATATATATATATATATATATATATATATATATATATATATATATATATATATATATATATATATGTATATATATATATATATATATATATATATATATATATATATATATATATATATATAAAATATATATATATATGAATATATATACATTTACATTTATTTGTGTTTATAAAAGTGTCTCATTTTGTTATAATACATATATATGTTTCTGTTTGTATATGTATAACGACAAAGTAAAACACCTGTATATACAAAAAATATAGAATTGGAAGGGCCCGAGAGAGACACTAAACGTCCAGAGGGAAGAAGACGGGGCGCTGCCCTCCCTCCGCCCGAGGGAAAGTAGACAGGTTCAAGGTCACCGCCAAAACAAGCCCCGCCCTAATACCAAAGAAGAAAAAATAAATAATTTTATTAGCACGTAAGAACTAGAAGTAGAATGTCAAACAAATCCAATAATGTAGATACACTATTGAATAACATATTATGTAAACATAATGTAAATAATTAACCCGCCCCTAAGAAACTAGCATTGTAAATAAAAGAATATAATAACACGCCCCACACCCTCCCACGCAAACCTACATTGCTGTCCCCTTGGAGCTATAAATGGAATGTTGGATGTTCCTGCATCTCAATTCTTGCTTGACAAAGCCTGCGGCTCAGGCGACGCGGACCGTAGCAAGTGAAATAAATGGAAACCACACCCCAACTGTATCCTTAACCAGAATTTTGAAGAAAGACTGAAAGTAGAAGTGATACAAAGGCGATCGCCTACAACAAAACTGTGAAAGGTAAACTCTGCCCAAATACACACACACACACACATATATATAGTACATTCCCTTTTGTCGTTTAGGTTTTATCGTTCAATGAATAACAACAAAGCTACAGACAAATAACAACATCGGCACTAATAAAAGCCAGAGATGAATAAATAAAGAGACGACCTGTGCACAAAAACGAAGTTGTAATCCAATTCATATGAAAAACTGGCACAAAAGAACTGTGGTTTTCATCGGTATACCGTAATGGTACTCTCCGAATTTCAAGCCGCTGTCGCGTTGATGAAATTTTATTTAATTAAAATTGTAATTGATGTTGACCCGGATTTCATGTCGCTCTTGTTAAGGCTGTGTTGACCTGGTTTTTTATTACTCTTATTATGGCGTTCTGGATTGCCTCTGTCATGGGGCAGTTTTATGAATTTGAAATGGTTTATAGAAGTATGAAGACTAACAATTATATAACTTTTATCTTAATTATATTATCACATTGTACAGCTTATGGGTACTGAATTATACAGGAATCTACAGCGATATCAATTTCTCTGTTATGTATAGTTATCCCATATTCACTTTGTTTGAACATCAGTTCATACAGGATGATAATGGCCCATATGGTTCTCAAAGCACTGATGTACTCATTTCAGCTTACGTTATAAAATTTTGCTTTTTGTTTTTTGTAAAACCTTCTTTAGTACCAAAGGGTGAAAATAGGTAAACGGATTCTTTTCTGTCAAGGGAGAGTAATTCTTATGAAATATACAAACACCGCCATACGATGAAGTAGCCTCCCCGGCGTTTTAGAAATGGATTGGAATGGAACATAAAATTATGGCCAAAGGCCAAGCGCAGGGATCTTTAAGGCCATTCAGCTCTGGAAATGAAATTGAGAGTAAAGACGGTTTGAAAGGTGTAACAGGAGGAAAACCTCGCAGTTGCACTTCGAAACAATTGTTGGGAGAGGGTGGAAAAAAAGTATATCTTAGTTTAACCAGACCACTGAGCTGGTTAACAGCTCTTATAAGGGCTTGCTTTTTTTTTAGACTTATTTTTATGTAGCTAAGAACCAACTGGTTACCCATTCAACGGAACCTACAGCTTATTGTGGAATCCGAACCACATTATGATGAGAAATGAATTTCTATCACCAGAAATAAATTCCTCTAATTCTTCATTGGCGGCTCTGTAGATGAGAGTCGAACGCTGGTTTGCCAACAGCATGCCAGAAAAGCTCTACCACCCCTCCAAGAAGAACTGGCAGAGGGTGGAAGGTAAGATGAATGAAAGAGAATATGAATGGAGGTACAGTAAACGGGATGAAAGGGGTTGCAACTAGGGTCGAAAGGACGCTGCAAAGAACCTTTAGTAATGCCCACTGTGCACCTCGTGAGATGCACTGAGGGCACTAGCCCCTCTAGAGCAGTTTTTCTCAAACTTTTTTACCTCAGGGCGCATCTTGGATTTCAGTCTGGAAAAATTAGTCATGAAATTTGAAAGTAGGAAAATGATAAAGAAGTACCTGAAATAAGCCATTTATTTTTTAGACATATTGTATATTTAAATATCCTAATGTGAAACATGTGCTTTATGAGATTTCGCAATTTCTGAATGTTTGGCCTTATATGTGATAAGCATACTCTCATCTCTTCACCAATGCATTTAATATTTGATCTACTTTTACATTTAATGTTAGTTAGCACAGAAAATCCTTGTTCACAGAGATACGATGTGGAAAACTGCAATAATACAGTCAAAGCTTTCCTAGCTATTGAAGGATATTCTTCTTTGATTGGAATCCAAAACTGATCGATAGGCACCTCCTTATGCTTGACCTTTAAGCCACGATTAGTAGATATGGTCGCCAGCTCCTCTTCTGTTAACGAAAAGCCAACGTCATCAGTTGAAATGTCAATGAAAGGGTTGCGAATCCAATAGTATTGTTTGGTGTTTATTGATGGGAAGTAATGGTTCAGATTACCTTCCAGAATTGCTAAATGATCCACTATTAAGGGAATTAAATTGTATGAATGGCCTTCTCTAACTAAAGGAAACACTTCCAAACAGCCTAAACTAGCTTTTCTTTTCCAGACTGCTAGTTTTTTCTGGAATGCTTTAATTCTGTCGGTAGATGAGAGAAGGTTTTCATTTCCATTTTGCATGGACACGTTCAGACTATTCAAGTATTGAAACATATCGGGCAGATATCTCAATTTTGAAATCCAAAACTCACATTTCAGAAGTTCACAAAATTTACTTTTTTTTTTTTTTTTTTTTTAAATGCTGATAGCTCTTGACGAAGTTCAAGTACACGGTGGAGTACTTTACCTCTTGATAACCATCTCACTTCTGTGTGCAAAAGTAAGCGTGTGTGTTGTGAATCCATGTTTTCACAAAGTAGCTCAAATATACGAGCTTTTACTGGTCTAGTCTTAATGAAGTTTACCATTTAGACAACTTGTTCAAAAATCTCTTTCAATTTAATAACAAGTGTTTTTGCCATCAGGGCCTCTCTATACAAGAAACAATGAGTTGTTATAATGTTGGGATGGTGTTGCTGTACAAACGATGCAAGCCCTTTAATAGAAGCAGTCATTGATGAAGCTCCATCAGCTCAAACCCCGACACACGACTACCAGGATAAATTCCATTTCTCAAAATAATTATTTAACGCATGAAAAATATCTTCATTTTTAGTAGTGGTAAGCAGTTCTTTGCAACAAAGGTACTGATTTACTATAGCATCCCCATCAATAAAGCGAATAAAGGTGAGTAGTTGCGCTTTGTTGGTTATGTCTGTTGATTAATCGACTTGGAGTGCAAAGTATGAATCCTGAAGTTTATTACAATAAACATTTTCTTCGATATGTTAGACATTTCTAGAATACGTCCATGAACAGTATCATTTGATAATGGAATTTTACTCATTTGTTTCTCTGCATCGTCTCCCAAAGCCATCTTTTTACAAGAGGGCAAAATAATAGATTCAGCAAGAGTATGAGACATCATTTTTACGGCTATCATTTCCGATATTTCATAAGAAGCAATTTGAGCTTTCTCAGATACCGTTCCTCTCCTTTTGAAAGCAATTGCTTGCTTTGTTTGTTGCTCAAGTAATCTTTTGAAATAACTTAGGTCTTTTCCTTGAAGATTGCAGTGTGATGTTTGGAAATGTCTACTAAATTCACTAGGAAGCATCGACTCGTTTGACATTTTGCATCCACAAACCAAACACAATGGCTGAGACTGATTTTCATCTCCAACCCACGTGAAGCCATAACTTAAATAACTCTTGTATTTGCGATTGGGTCTACTCATTTTTTTCTTCGCTGGACGCTTCATGTCACTTGAAATAGTTTCATTATTAGAATCAAGTTCTTCACTGGTACGTTTCTTGTTTAAAAATCTGTTCAGTGTGTGGGTGGCTTATTTTTTTTATTATATAAGAAAAACCTCACGAATTAAAATTCACCGAGTGTCTTGAACGAGAATCTTGAAAAGTAATGCAGCAGCACTGGGGTGTCGACTCTAATGACTGAGGCAACTGACCACAGTCGCAGACCTCTCATTTATAGGTCCCACAAAGAGGTCATTGTCCCGAATTATAAACCCCCTTTGATTTGTCATTCACCATATGGTGAAGTTATTAACCTGGATTATATGCCATTAACCTGGAATACCGTATTTTGGTTTAGTCCTACTTAGTTCTATTACCAGCTGACCTCAGGGGAAATCTGGTATGAACTTTGTCCTTTTCATTTATCATATGGTGACGTCATTAACCTGGATCGAATAGGCTTAAGAAGAAAAAATTCCCGTTAACGGTTGTAATTTTCGGCTAACATTTCAAAAGAAGATTAGCGGGATATGGAATTATAGAGAATTATATCTATTTTTTCGAGAGAGTGAGGTCAGTAATGACCGATTTACGTCCCCAAGGAAAGGAAAAGGGAAAGGATAATCCATTGCTTCTTAAAGATTAAGCCTTTAAGGAATTTACCTTCCAGTTCAAAATGTTAAGTGGCAAAGACTGGACTCATACTTAGGAACCACATACTTGATGTCTCTAAAATATATGAATATCAAACATTTTTAAAATATAAACATAATATATGAATTAAATCTTCCGTTATCTTGGGGGGCACCTGGCTACCTTCCATGGCGCACCGTTTGAGAAACCCTGCTCTAGAGGACCGCCATTTTGGTAGACGACTGTAAAAAAAGGTGCAAAATGGTAAACATGTTATAGAGTTGATGAGTATAATCTTCACTATACTGTGTTTCAGGAAAAATGTCAAGAATACTTCTTCAGTCTATATATTCCCAAGCATGTCCTAACGCCTACTCCCCTCCTCCAATAAAAGTCGAACAGGCATATGTATGCGTCGACCAACTGCCAGCCCTCCCCCCAGGCCCCGCCGTCCAACTCTTCACCAACCACCACCGCTGCCACGAACTCAATATCTTTCAAATCCCATTATTAATTAAGTATACCTTAGTTTTACCAGACCACTGGGCTGATTAACAGCTCTCCTAGGGCTGGCCTGAAGGATTAGACTTATTTTACGTGGCTAAGAACCAATTGGTTACTTAGCAACGGGACCTACAGCTTATTGTGGAATCCGAACCACATTATAGCGAGAAATGAATTTCTATCACCAGAAATAAATTCCTCTAACTTTTCATCAACCGGCCGGGGGAATTGAACTCCAGCCCATCGAGCGACAGTCCGAAGCTCTACCGACTCAGCCAACGAAGGGCAAAATAAGGAAAATATTTATATCGTAAGAATTAATGTATACAAAAAAAGCTCGTCCCTCCACCCCGCTCCCCACCACCCCAACTCCCCTCCAACACAAAAGCCTTCAACAAAGCCAGAAAAAGCATCCACAAGAATAACATGAAGCTCCCACTTTAAAAGCATCGTTAGTTGAAAGAAATCATTATTGTATAAAAAGAAAACGATGGACACCCATAAGTGTATCATAACAAAGCCACCCAAAAAAAAAAAAAAGAAAAATTCTCTCTAAACTAAGATTTAAGAACCGGCAGACAATTCCTTTCGCGTAGGATACAATGCCAAACCCCTTATAGAATACCTTAATGCCACGGGCAACAACAACAGCTCCCTCCCCCCATAAATAAAAAAAATTATAGGATATGATTTAATACCCGGCATCCATAAGTACACCCTAACTCTCCTTAAACGATGTTTGCCACTGTCAGCTGGAACCGGAGGTTAGATCAACGACGTGGAAACGGCGTCAGCGCCATCCCCATCCGAAGTTTGGTCATTTCCTGATCGCTGTCCGAGATCAAGGGACGAGAGTTGCCTTCGTAACGGTCACCAAGGGAATCAAGACCATAGACATCACAGATCTTCTGGAACTGCAGTTGGAGCAGTCGGTGTTAAAGGCATCCAATATTCCCGACGAGGACATCGCTAGCAAGACGTCTTGCGTCTGCAAGGATTTCAGCTCGAATTCACTCTTCTGTTATTGCACATTTTTGGCGGTAATTCTCACTTTTGAGCTGATCTCTCTCTCTCTCTCTCTCTCTCTCTCTCTCTCTCTCTCTCTCTCTCTCTCACACACACACAAAGAATTCTAGTAAGTTTCTTGCATAATTTAATGATTATGTTGTCATGAGGAAAACTTTTCCATATTCTTTATATTCTTTATGGGCTTTCTTTGAAGAAGAAGTAATCAGAGCCAGATCAGCGTCCTCACGAGGAAAATGAGTCAGTAACGTTGGGACCTTTCTTTGAAGAAGAAGTAATCTGTTAATATATATATATATAGATCTATAGTTAAAATATATATATATATATATATATATATATATATATATATATATATATATATATATATATATATATATATATATATATATATATATATATATACATATATATATATATATATATATATATATATATATATATATATATATATATATATATATATATATATATATATATGTGTGTGTGTATATATGTGTGTGTGTGTGTGTGTGTGTATGTATATGTATAAACGTGTGGGTGCAATACCTTGTGTATTTATAAATGTATAAGTGAGCTTGGGAAATGTGGAAATAAAGATGATCATCTACCACGAGAAACTAGTTAAAAAGAAACGTTTTATATTATTTTCGGATTTTTAAAAAATTTTACCCGCTTATTTGGATATAATTTTGGTGATTTTAGTTTACGAATAAATAGAAGGGAATCGTTCGCATTGACTGTATAAAAATCCAGTTCAACAAGTCACAGTTTTAAAGAGCGCCGTCTCCATCGACGTATAATGACCATTGCAGCTATCAACGTTCCGTTACAAAAGGATCAGGAACAGATGAACGGAACTTGTGTTCTCTGTGTGTAAAAGTTTGAAGTAACAGTGATTGTGGCTGAAAGTGACGCTCCTATATCAATACTGCTCTCAGAAATGGAGCGTAAGTTTCTAAACTTTCCATTGAAGTGAGAGCCCTATGGAAGGTGAAATTCTGAAAAGGGATAAATTTTCAGTGATAATTACAGTTGTGATGCTGAACGTGACCGCTTTATTATAGACAATTAGTTTTCTGTAACGTAATTGCTCTTGGGTATGTGCTGTGGTAATTGCAGAGTGCATTAGTATTTACAGTTTAAGGGTGAATTGCAAGTACTCTAAACCTCTATTCATAAAGACATGTCAGTTTTAGGGGACTATTGACAAATGATACATATACATGCATATATTTATATACCACATAAAAAAAAAAAAAAAAAATATATATATACACAGACACATAGATATACATATACATGCATATATTTATATATATACATATATATATATATATATATATATATATATATATATATATATATATATATATATATATATATATATATATATATATATATATACATATAGTTTTTTTGTGATTCATATACAAGTATGAGTTTCAATTCGCTCTCTCGAAATAATATATTTTCATATATTTGCCAGTGATTCTTGACTTACTTAGAGGCATTAATTGATCTTTTAAAATTCAGTAAAAATTATTTCAATACATAACATTTCTTACTGAATAAATCATTCTCTTACTTTCCATCTGCATAACCTATACAAACTAGAAAAGACATCGTTTTTCTCAGCAGATGAAAACCGAAAAACATTCCTACAAATCCCCTTCAACACCTGACTGACGAGGCTCAAACCAACGACCTCTCACATTTTCGTCTACTTGTCCTTGTTAAAAGATTCATGACAGTGCCATAAGTCCCTTTATTATTCTTTAAATATTTCTCAATATCTTCTCTGTTCGGAATGATTATTCTAAAATAAATTAAAATCTGGTTTTTATACTTTCCTTTTCTCTTCCAATATCGGAAATCATTCCGTTAAACTAGATGATCTTAAAGATAAAAATCTGATTCTTAATGCATCAATTTCTTTTCATTCGTTTTAGTTGTAATGGATGTAAAGTCGTGGGAATATTACCAAAACAGTAATTTTCAAGAATAATCTAAACGGAATCAAGCCCTGATAACACTTCCAAATTGTAATACGATCAAGAACTTCCAGTTTCCAGACAAATTTCTAATTCTTGTTGTTAACTGAGAGGTAACAGAAGTGAAGACTAATGAATCTAAGAAAATTACTTCAAGAACCTTTAACAGATTATTCATCTTTCCATTGTGGCTGATTATCGATGCAACAGTACAGTATATGGCTCTCCACTCACTCTTTAATTTAATTATAGTAACACTTCTGTCGATAAACTCCTTTTGCAAACTACCTCTGAGAATACAGCACTAAACTAACACCAAACATCTCGATACATTTGCATCAGCTTAACCCACTGATCCTAACCCTTTTAGGAAATAATCAGCAAATAATCATCAGGGAGAGATAGACAACTATTAAGCCACATCTCGATATTAATACGATTAATTCTATTACTCAATGTAGGCTAACTCACTTAACTGCCTTTTTAACAGTACAAAAGATAAAAAAAAAAAACAGGAAAAGGTGGAAGAGGAAAAGTGTTATGCAGGGCAAACTGATGAGGATTCTGTTTATATTTTGTCTTGCGCTGACGACAAGTGGCTTCCTTTGCCTCCTCTATATATCCTCGTCCGAGAGGCGTCGACTTCCTGCAGCTCCTGATAAGGTAAGGAAGGCCGAGGGAGATAAAACGCCTTTCACGTTAAGTTTCCCTCGTTTGTTTACTTCCATTGTGAAATAATTCATTCTGATAACCGATCAGGGACCAACAAATACCGATAAAGGTATTAAGTTTGCCGATGAGAAACGGTAGGACGAAAGATCCTATATTACACTTGACGAGACAAGAAACTAAATAGACAAATAAACTATAATGTTTTCATTTTTCTATATTAAAAAAGGGAAACGTACCTGAAATTTATTATCATAAAAACAGAAGTGTTTATCTTTTTCAGCTCATGAAAACAAACATATGACCAGTTCTAAGACAACCGTAACTTTTTGACAAAAACAAAAAATGCAAAGCGTTTGACTAATTTAGAATAAAATAAAAGATTGTCGTTACAGTGCATTAATTTTCTTGTCTTCCTTTTGCCCTCTTTCTTACCCAGGGAATTCCTGCCCAGTGTTGGCCTATCTTCAACATCGGGGTTCAGAAATATCCTGAAAGGTACGGTTCTCCATTCTCATGAAGCTATCTCAGCAAAAACTTTTGTGTATAATACATTATACATTTTTACGCTGAAAAATACTATGACCATATACGAGGTTAATCATTCCTATTTAAATTTCTCGTTTTTGCTTAACTGTATAAAATGAAAAATGCATATATTTAAACTAGATGAACGAAGACGATTCTTACATACGCACGCACACAAACACACACACACACACACACACACACACACACACACACACATATATATATATATATATATATATATATATATATATATATATATATATATATATATATATATATGTATGTATATATATATATATAATATATAATATATATATACATATATATATATATATATATATATATATATATATTATATATATATATATATATATATATTGTATATATACATTATATATACATACATTATATGTGTATATATAATACATATGCATATATAAATATATATATATATATATATATATATATATATATATATATATATATATATATATGTATATATATATATAATATATATATATATATATATATATATATATATATATATATATATATATATATATATATTACTTCTAAACAATCAATGTTATCCACAAACATCTTATGAAAGGATCTGAAAGATAACGCGCAACTTCGTGAAAAAATATTACATAGAAGCGCTCGCAGGAAGGTGAAAGGATAATTCGAAGGCTCTGACCTTTCGTCTATTTTCAAGACATGATCAGAGTAACAGCAAGGAGAAAAGCACAATACTCTTACATTATATCCGTCTTATAAAAAATGCATGAACAGTAGTAAAAATCAACTATCTTATTGCTTGTTTTCTACAAAAGTAGGCATTAGAGCTAACAGCTCACTATCATGAAGAGTAATTCGTGAACAATTACTACTATGTTGTCTTACAGGGTTAAACGCACCTTTAACTTTTGGATCTTTAAATATTTTTTATAAGACGAATGTAATGTAAGAGTATTGTCCCTTTTCTCCTCTCTGTTACTGTGATCATGTCTTGCAGAACAGACGAAAACTCAGTGTCTTCGATTTTTTCTTTCACCTTTCCTGCGAGCGCTTGTATATGCTTACATGCCACGGGACCATTATGGTATGGGTGCAAAAACATTATTAGAAAAACATTTACAGAAATATCCAAACTAGTCTATTATGAATGAAAGTTTCTCACAGGTCAGAAATTTATTTTAATATGGAAAAAAATCATGTTGCTCATAGTTAATAAAGGTATTTTAATTGGAATTTCATTTTTTCTAAAAGAAATTTTGGAAACGGGTTGGCTCCTGGAAAAAGCTATTACGAGAAACTCAGTGAGAGTTTGCCCACTCTTCTCCGGACACTTCCAAATGGAACCATGGATTTATTACCCAAGTCGAGACTTCAGGTAAGTCACCCTGTGGGAAAGTGCTTCTCCTGCTGCAGCTGAAAGGTTTCGCATTGGGAATGATTGTTCTTGTTGTTGTTGTTTTGGGTTCTCAAATACCGTTGCTCTATAAGATTTCAGTCTTTTAGTCCATCCTCAAAGTCGGAGCATACTGGGGATGTAAAACTGAAAATCTTTAAAAAAACAAATCTTTATAGTTGGTTAACGTGTACATTTTAGTAGTCTGCTATTTGATACCTTATACTTTTACTAAATGAAATTCGCCGCAACCATTATGGTTGCAAACACGATTCAGTAATCATTCACATAAACATTCACGGTATCCTAAGTATATAATGTCTTTCTGTGTCAGTCATTGGTTTCATTCATGTTTTTTAAATATATCCTACTAATCTTATGCAGCTCTGTTTAAAATTAGTGGTTTTTAAATACATAAACCTATTTAGATGCTTCTCTGTTACTGAACAGATTACCGACGGGAGGCTGGACTATCTGGACTGCGGCGTAAGAATGTACGACGTCAGGGATGTCATGAAATGGATTGACCTCTTTTGTGGGAGACTCAAAAATGCGAGACAAATTCAAGTTATTTCTCAATGATGCCGAATTTCAATTGGCATATCTATAATACTTCTTCAAAAGTAAGGTATTTAACTCTCTCTCTCTCTCTCTCTCTCTCTCTCTCTCTCTCTCTCTCTCTCTCTCACACACACACACACAATAAAGCATGGTATAGAAACATTTAGAGCTAAACTGAGTTGAAAAATGCACGAACAATGAAATCTAATACCACTCTAAGAGTTAGCTGGAAATCTTCAAGGCTCGGTGAAATTTCAGATGTATGCTCATCCAAATAACAGGTGGAAGACTAATATCCACAACCTGTCTCAGACGAAGACCACCCTTCTTCTTCTTTCATATCATTCCACTAATGTGCATATCAATATCTCTCTTAGAGGTAAACCCTAATGGTATAGAGACTGTATTCCAATTCTGTTCAAATGATTCTCTGCTCACTGAACTTGTGTACATTTCCGTGTCATAAAAAGTCGTAAAAATAAGTCAAATGCATTTTTTTTTAAATCTGAAAACTGTCTTAGTAACCTCACAAAAGTCAGGTAAATTCTTCTGTTGTTTTGTATGGCGCTCAGTTTTCTGTAACTGAAGTTCTTTTTTCAGCGTGTAATTGATTTTATTTTTATCATGTGTCTTAGGTGAATATGTATTTGCTGTTGTAGTAATCCTGCTTTAACTTTCACCAATGTTCTGGATGTGGCATTCCTACTTTCTTCAACAAGAAACAAACCTTTCTAAGTCTCTTTTTAGCTTTTTAGATTTGGAAAAAGAAACTCGCTTTTCTTGCACCAGGAAGTCACTGCAACCACTTGGGAAACATTTGCTTCAACACATCACCCGAAGTTTCAGCAGTCTCATAGTGTTAGGGAGCGCTGGGTTCAAGAGTTGACTTAGTCTGGGCAACTCATGGGCTCAATATCTATAAAATCGCAGAGGTGCCTCAAAAGGAGTGAGAGTACTGGGCCTACAAAGCATCACGGGCACCGGATGTGGTCGTCATAGGTAAGGCCCTTATTTGTTGATTATGGTTACTTCTTTGATTCAATGAAACAATCACTAAGGGTCACAAATATTGTGCAAAACAGACGGAAGGGTTAATTAATGTTCAACCAATTTTCTTTCCCAATGAACTTTGAGCAATTAATTCAGACCCGCATCATGTTCAAACGTAAAACTATACAGTCTATCCCCTAGCTTCCTTTAACACTTTCACAACATAGATTCGGTCTTAGAATTCTTGAGATTGTTTATCAATCGTTCAACGCTTTACCTCTTTTTGTCATTATGCCTCTAATAAAACAGAAAATTCCCCCTCAAATTCTCCTTAACGCGAAAATTAGCTTAGTTATCTGTAAAACTTCAGTAATGTCATATTATTTGTCAACAGAGATTAGAGTAGTAAAGATATCTCATAATGGTGTACATTAGATGAACTAGTATAAAATATTCATTGCTGAGCTTAAACTTGGGCTTTTTTGCAGCTGTGTTTCTCTTCATAATTTAATGATATTCAAATTAACGACAAAATCATATCAAAATTTGTCATTTTTTACTTAGTTCTAATACAAAGCTGAACTAGTTTCTAAGCTGTTGCCTTTTGAGTAAGAAAGAATTCAAAGCAACCTTAAAGTTTAAAATTGACAAATGATGAAGTTTAACTTGTCAAGGAATACGTTAATCTCTATTTATTTTGAAGGACAATAACAAGCCTTGCTAATAATTTGAGTTATTTTTCTTAAATCTAGTAAACTTGTGAGCCAAAAACTTATTTCTTCACCAGTCTTCATGCAAATTAATAAGACGTAATTTCAAGGATTCTGAAAAAATATGGTTTCTTCATGATCACAACAAGGCTGACTCTGCTTGTATTGGGGAGAGTTAAATCATATTTTTATCAATAGCCACGCATTCTCTAAAACTGTATATCTAAAGGCCTGTCCAGACGAGCGGGCGTGCCCCCGGGGAGCGTGGTAGACGGGCAAATTCTGCTGGTCTTACCCATGAGAGTTGTCCACACGGCAAAGTTGACAAATGGGCGGGCGTGCCCGACGATGCCAGTACTTGTCGAATGTCGTACGAAAAACATGGTGGCCAGTACTGCTCAGAAAAAGACTGTTGTGCAGCATAATAATTGGGGTATGTATAAAGAAAAAGACGAGAATGTGGTGCAATGATTGGCTAAATAGGAGAGATGTTTACGGGACCCATATAACGATAGTGCGTGAACTACAATATGGCTATGAAGATGATTATAGAAACCATATGTGAGTGAGCGTAACCACATTCCACACACTCCTGGCAAAGGTACAGCCATATATCCGAAAACAAGATACAAACATGCGACACAGCATAACACAGAGGCTCGAATGGATGCAACGCTGAGATTTTTAGTAACTGGAGAGAGAGAGAGAGAGAGAGAGAGAGAGAGAGAGAGAGAGAGAGAAACTGGAACTCGAATAGAAATGAAGCAACAATTACTAAAACGGTATACGAGAGAGAGGAGAGAGAGAGAGAGAGAGAGAGAGAGAGAGAGAGAGAGAGAGAGAGAGACTGGACTTCGTATGAAGCAAAATTGCGAAAGGGACAGCTTCACCTTTTTTTTTTTTTTCATTTTATAACGACAGTAGACATTTGGGTAAACGACCTTGAAAAAAACATGGCTGACCCAAGGGCGAAATAAACAGGAATATTTTTACGTGTTACGTCTTACTTTCTTGCTTGGTAGAAATTATGTCTAGGAAGACCTATCAAAAAATGTTTGTCATTCAGTCAAAGTTTTGATATTACTCTGAGAACTATAGGAATCGTTCAAGATATTTGGTGTCATTATAGAGTCACGACTGTATATGTATTTATATTTCATATTTATATATATATTTATATATATATATATATATATATATATATATATATATATATATATATATATATATATATATATATATATATATATATATATATATACATACATTATATATATATATATATATATATATATATATATATATATATATATATATATATATATATATATATATATATATATATATACATACATATATATACATACATACATACATAACTATATATATATATATATATATATATATATATATATATATATATATATATATATATATATATATATATATATATAAATGAAATTTATCACATCACCGTGATTCATGCACAAGCATTAAGCTACAGATGTCCTTTAATATCCAATTCGTTCTACCTCGGAAATAATATATTTTCATCTATGTTACCCGAAGGGGAATTTTGTTTTAGTTGATGAGTATATCGTATCTATATAATATAAATGAATTTTAAACCACTGAAGACAGGAAGTCAGGACTACATTTATATATATATATATATATATATATATATATATATATATATATATATATATATATATATATATATATATATATATATATATATATATATATATATATATATATATATATATGTATATATATATATATATACATATATACACACATATGTATGAATGTATATATATATATATATATATATATATATATATATATATATATATATATATATATATATATATATATATATATATATATATATATATATATATATGTACACACACAATTAAAATTATTACCCATTCATTCATAGTTATGAACGCTTGCATGTAAAAAATATACTGCTTATAAAACCAAAACTGAATTTTTTTGACAGATTTGATTGACGAGTGTAAAAATAGACGGACATAGTCTCTTTCTCTATTCAGAAATTTGGGTACATAATATGTATATATTGTATATAATGCCTATAATCAGATGCAAATTGATTCCACATGTATTTTTATGTATATGCACAAAATAACACACATATATATATATATATATATATATATATATATATATATATATATATATATATATATATATATATATATATATATATATATATATATATATAGTATATATATATATATAAATTTATATATATGTATATATATTTACTTATTTTTATATATTCAAATTGATAAGGCATTCGTGTAGACATGTTAATTTGCTTATTTCTGTAAGATCCTGTGACCTAATCTATTGGCTTTGCTTTATTTGCTTGTTTACTAAATGCCAAGGTATACCAAAGTTAAAAAAATATATGATAAAATAGTCCTTTTATTTCTTATTCTATGGGCCCCCTTTGATAAAGCCCCGTACACACTATGCATCATGTATTGGCCACATGATGCAGTAGTGGCGTTGAATAAAATCACTAGCGGCCAAACTGTACTGCAACACTGCTCACTTGTTCTCGCGCGATAGATGTGGTGAAAATGAATGCCTGTAAATGGCAGAAGAGGTCCTCCACAAGAGACGAATAGCGTCAGATTCTCAGTTCTCTTAAAATAATAACATTCCCACTACTCTGCACAGTGTGAAAGTCATATAACAGCCGTGGTATAGGGTTTGTAACCCCACATCGTGTATTTCTATGCATCTTCCTGGTTTAAATGTATATTAATGTAGTGCAGAAGATAAGAATGTATGATAGCTGATGGGTTTAAGAAGGGAAGCTGCCTGGTTTGGCACTGAGTGAGATAGAGGTGAAAAAAAAAGGCATTTTGTGCGCGAATGGTAAGGATAAAGGGCCATTGTGTTGTGTTGAGGATAGTCGAAAGTGTACAGATTGGGAAGTTGTATTGATTGTGGAATCAATGAAACTCTGGGCAGGGATTAATAGTACATATGTGTTAGTACGAAGATTGTATGGGGTAAAATTGAGCCTGGCAAAAGGGAAAGTTCTGATAGAGAATGTGTGTGGGCCAGGAATGAAAGAGAATTAGAGTACAAGAGTTTCTTGAAGAGTTTGAATCTATGCATTGTAGGATTTTAGAGCATGCCAGTGCACAAATAGGTAAATGAGAAAGAGATGGCATATTTGGAAGGCAGAGCTCTTGGGGTACATGAGATAAGAGCCTGTAGAAATATGTTCGGAAAGGAAATTCATTAGAAAACGATTTTCAAGGAAAAATATTTACAAAATATACATTTGAGGGAGAAAATGAGCTTCTTACTACCTTTTTTTTTAAGATAAAGTCAGTCGGCAGTGAGTGACTTTAGGTTTAGGAAGAGGGAATAAGAGTGGTGAAAAGAGGAAATGAGAAACTTAGTGGAAAAAGAAATTGCAAAACAGATTGGAAGACTGTGCAGGAATACAGGAGGATAGATCAGGTTCTCAGGAGGAAGGTGAGAGAAAGAAAGAGAAGTCTCGTAAGGAAAATTAGAAGAAAGGGAGTAAGGACTTCAGCAGGAAAAATAACTTCCGAAAGAAAGTAAATGCAGATAAGGTTTAGGCCCCGTACACACTATGCATCATGATGCGCGCAGTGTTGAACGGATGTTGAAAAGCCAGTTTTTCAACACTACAGCTAGCCATACACCTGCAGATTTGATCGCTCAGTTTCAGCAGATTTGATCGCTACGGACCAAATCTCCTAAATATCTGCCTGTGTATGGGGCGATAAAGATAAAACCTCGTACATCAAATCGCTCATTTTGATCTTCCATCATGTTGGAAGTTTTTACCCCCGTACAGATTTTATCGCTGAGTCTATGGATAAATGCGAGAGTTCTTTCCTTCTACAGGTTGAATAGTCAGTGTGTGGCTGACAGCAGGAGAGATAGGTTGTGCCCTGAGCGGTGTCACCATGGTTTGTGTACCTTCATATACTGGTCTCGTAGGGCATGCCATAAAGCTCTGCAGGTTTCAGGTATGATGTTTCCCAGAGACTGTGCAGAAATAGCAGTTGAAAATTTAAGATCCTCCAAAGACCTCCCAGTTGCCAGGAATCTCAAGGTTGCTATTAATCTTTGTTCGGAACTGATTGCCTTTCTGAGCATCGTATCCTGCTTTTGTATGAAGGGGGCAATAGTGGCATGTATTTCTTGGAATACCTCATCTGACATTCGCAAATAATTTCTAAAATCATCTGGGTTATTTTCTTTCAACTCTTAGAAGTGTCATATGAGAAAATTCATCTCTTCTTTGAAGCCATTTCTTTGTCTAACACGATCGTTTCCGCTTTCTGGACTTCATAGCACTACATATCACCAAGGTTGCTAATGCTTTTTTCTCATCGTCCATGACTTTTCTGGTTGGTTTGCCCACGTACGCCTGCCACGACTGCTGAACACACATTGGAGGTGGAGTTGGATATCTGAGCGATTTAGTCTGCGCAGTTAGTGGCGAGTAGAGCGGCAGATTTCATCTCTCGCATTCCATATCTGTTGGTCATGAGCGATCAAATCTGCAGGTGTATGGCTAGCTTACGTCGCATCGTGAACGTGTTGGTGGGGCAAACCGATTTCAAAAGCCTTCGCAGTGATGCATGAGCAGTCAGAGGGGGAGGACGTCCACTCAGCTCCAGCGCCGATGGCTCGATAACTACCACTGGCCAAACACAGACCACCACTCTACACTGTTGTATTTTCCAGCTTCAAATTGAGCGTTTGTGGCTGGGATGATTGGGAAGATATATATATATATATATATATATATATATATATATATATATATATATATATATATATATATATATATATATGGAGCCTCGATGGCTCAGTCGGTTACAGCAGCAGCTTGGACTTCGTATGAGGTCTGTGGCGCGGGTTCAAATTGCAGCCGACTGATCAGAGAGGCAGACACTTTGCTATCCGTGTAGACATCCCGGGATTATATATGTAATCAACGGATAGGTTTGCTTAAAAAGCAAATGGGTGTTACAGACTAAATACACACACAAAACAAAGCCACTACAACACCTTTAAAAAACATAACAAACATCTCACACGTCTCGAACTCTCGCCCTACCTGCGCAACAACTTCTCGCTGCTGGGAAGAAAGGGCGTTGGGTCGGGTAAGATACATGAAACATACGTTACCGGGGTCTAAGCGATGTCAGGCAGGGCAGCCGATCGAGACTACGGGTCTACCAAAGCCAAATCAAAAGTCCTTCAAAGAAGGCATTGCTTACCCCATACAAAAATGGGAAAAAGCACGTTAAAGAAGAAGATCTATATATATATATATATATATATATATATATATATATATATATATTTATATATATATATATATATATATATATATATATATACATATTTACATATATATACTGAAAAGCTTATAGGTCAAATATTTCATGAATTACAATACACAGTAGATGTTTGAATAATAAGTGTGGCTAAAGGCATTTTGAAGAATCTTGACAAGAAAGGGCAAAATGAATATTTGAGGATTAATCCATTAATCGCACTCTGTATATCCCTTTCAACTTTCTCTTCTCGAACATGTGACGCCTTACTGTCAGATCTGGCCGGGGAACAAGTGAGCAGTGTTGCAGTACAGTTTGGCCGCTAATAATTTTTTTCAACGCCACTACTGCATCACGTGACTGATACATGATGCATAGTGTGTACGGGGCTTAATGAGCAAATGGATCTCAGAATAAAAATGTAATTCAATAAAATGTGATTGAGCCATCGGCGCTGGAGCTGAGCGGACGTGATGAGCGGACGTCCTACCACTCCGACTGCTGATGCATCACTGCACAAACTTTTGAAATGGCTCCGTCCCATCAACATATTGGTGATGCGGCTTCGTGTTGAAAAAGTGGT
The DNA here is from genome assembly GCF_040412425.1 of Macrobrachium rosenbergii. NCBI lineage: Eukaryota > Metazoa > Arthropoda > Malacostraca > Decapoda > Palaemonidae > Macrobrachium > Macrobrachium rosenbergii. Next base: position 21,205,547 of record NC_089788.1, on the reverse strand, counting down.
TTTTCAACACTTCCATTCAATACTGCGCTCATCATGATGCATAGTGTGTACAGGGCTTCTGATGTAAGTCTGGCAGTGTCATGCCTCCAGTACTGGCCTCAGATCACCGGGCACCATGTGGTGATTGCGCTTAAAACGGGCACGGCCATTTCGCTTCACTGGTTTGCCCATTATATGAGCCCGATGATAGGAATGCCCGCCGATCAGGCCCTCTCATCTGGACATGCCTTTATATGCCAGCACATCTCCAGTTTGCGTCTAGTGAAATAAAATCCTATTTATGTCGCTATACTGATGACTAAATACCCTTAAACAGGAAACAAGTGGTCTCAAATTTGCAGGTTTTGGGTCATGGTCCATAACTGGGGGATTTGCAACGGATAATGAAAGTCTCAACACATTCACGGATTGCGTAGATGAATGGGTGAAAGCAAGCAAGGTCTTAGAAATTCTTTCCAAGCGTACAGCAGTAATTGCATGGGCTCAATCATGATCAAGGTAAGTATTTATTCTATGTCCTTTACAATACTTCCGTTAGTTCAGATGGAGAGTAGCCTTTATATGTTATACAATGCAATGAGTAAATCAGCAAAAAAATGACCTTGCTTTGTTGTGGTAAGTTTCATTGATTTCAGGAAACCAGCGTCAATGGATCCATAAAATTTGAGAAAGAATGTCTCTCTTCGTTAAGAAGCATTTTTATCTTTGCATTACTTTACAGAATCTATGAATAAGGTTTAGGACATATTTAGAGAGTAAGACAAAGGACGTGATTGCATTACATAAATACTGTGACCTCTGCTACCTTATGAATTTTCAATCCCATTGAAGTGTCTATGGGAAATAAACAATATATAGTTACAATTTATGTTCGGACTCTAAAAAACTTCTGTTCTAGTTCTTAGCAACGAGCAGTACTGTGGTGAAAGTTTATGGTGAATAATTAATTTAATTGATATTCATGGATGAAAAACAATTTTCTTCCCTCCAGAGAATTTACTGCTGAACATCATGCAGTTAATGGATGGCCTGGTTCAAACAAAGATGACGAAGCTCTCAACTATGGAACGGCAAATGATGATCTCTACCGAGTATCTTATTACAGTCGCCATTTGTCTACTGGAGCTGAGTGGGCTGATGAGGCAATGGTTGGTAACTTGGTACCAACAACCTTTTGCAAATAAGATTATCTATAGACCTATTGTACATGATTAATCTACTGAAATCTGTTCGTTCAGTTTCTTTCGCACTGATAGCTGAGGGCGATAATTAACGACTCCCCTCAGATATGTTACATATAGTGAATGTGAGCATTTGTTCCTATTTTTATGGCACCTAGTCCTCTTAGATACCGAGTCTGGTGTCGTTATGACAGGGCAGTAGCATTATATCCACGATCTTAAACTTCATTGTGTTTACTGTCCTCTGCAGCATCAAAGTTCCACAGTATGAGGTATAGTTTGCCTTGCTTGCGGGTTCAGTGTTCATACAGAACACTTTTATATACTTTCATATTTTCCCTCTTTTTGTTCTTGAATGGCTAATTAAGAGCAAAGAAAGGTCACTAAGTATCTTATCAGAAAATACCTCTCAATTTGCTTGACTATTGTTTACAGCTGTTTTTCTTGTCAAATCCATCATTGTAATCTTCCTCCTGATATCATGGCTGTCCTGGATCTGTTTACTTTAGAAATTTTATAGATCACACAAATAAAGGTCTCTTAAATTCTCCATAGTTACCACATATACCTTTAGTCAAAGTTTCATTATTATTAAATGTACTGTTACTGTTCGTTTATCGGTTACTTATAGTTGATATATTTAGCCTTTTCTCAGGTTTTATTGTATGTCTTTTATGCTTTTATTACATTCTGGAGACGATGTATTCGTACTCTGTCTCTGCAGCATATTTTAATTAGGAATTATTTTAGGTGCTTTTTTTCTAACGTTTAATGCTCCAGGATAAATAATCAAGGCCTTGAATATCATATTTCCAAATTTGATTTGATACTTATATGGGGCACTTGCCGTTGGAAACAAGCTGAGGAGATAATTTGTTCCCAGTTATCGAAATTTGTACATTCGTCTCTATGGCACATGAATATGTCATTTCTGGTGATTTTCAGCTCTCATTTTGATCTTTTGCTTCCTTTGTTTGCTTTATTTTATAGCACAATAAAGTACCAGAATGAGTATTGGTACTTGAATGTTGACCTCTCAGACACTGAACAAAGTTAATAGTGGTTATCACAAGTGGTAATCTGGGACAGACATAACTCCCACAGGCCTAGTGACTTGAAGAGTAACGCTGAGTTTGTCTTCACTTTGGACTTCTTACACGACTGTCTCATGAAAACCACCAGATTCACTCCATCTTCTTTGCTGTATACTCATCGCCCTTCAATATATTTTAACGGTTCTTTCAGTGGCTCTATCAAAATTTTCCTTACATGTTTCCAAGTATACTAAATATATTATTCTTATTTATTTTTTGCAACCCCCTTTATATCTATGCCCTAACACAAAGAAACAGTCATCTCAGCTTCTTTCAAAAATTCCTTCCAGGACTGTTTATTTAAGGGTGAAAACCTACTGAAATACTTCTACAGTGTGTGTGTGTGTGTGTGCGCGTGTATCAGTACTGACGATCTTACAACCAGCATAAGCTCTTCCTTGGGCGAGTCAATAGAGTTGAGGCCTTGCACTCGTTAGGCCCGACTTCGACTCTCCGGCCGGCTAATGAAGAGTTAGAGGAATTTGTTTCTGGTGATAAAAATTAATTTCTCGATATAACGTGGTTCGGATTCCACAATAAGCTGTAGGTCCCGTTGTTAAGTAACCAGTTGGTTCTTAGCCACGTTAAATAAGTCTAATCCTTCGGGCCAGCCCTAGGAGAGCTGTTAATCAGCTCAGTGGTCTGGTAAAACTAAAGTATACTTAACAACCAGCATGGTTTTCTCTCCATTCATTTAGCACTTGGCACTCCGCAACTCCAATACCATTATCTGGGACTCGATGTTACCCTCCGGCCTTCTAAACATCAAGGAGTGCCAAGCCCTTCACGACGCCGGGATGATGGAACATCCAACATATTCCGAACATGCATGTCATGACGACATTCACCCAGACTCATTTACAGTTAGGGATGAACATACGATGATCCTCAATTTACTATGCAATCATTACATGGACAGTAATGGTTCACGCTATTGTTGTCCATGGGAAAAATGAATGAAAATGTTTTTGCATATAAAGTGTCTGCACTGCAGACATTATCTTTGTCACTGTTATGCCATTTCCAGTTCCCTTGTTTTATCTGTTTATAATGCAATATGTATAATATGATTACATTTAGATTCCAACACTCATTGTATTTTACTGTACATTTACTGTGCGCTTACAAAATGTGTAAAGAAACATTTACGATTTGTCATTCTGTGTGTTAATGCCAGTATCTTTGGGCAACCGAGATATATAGTGGATTTTTGAAGTCACGAAGCATGATTTGTATACAAGGATGAGAGAATCGATGCAGAATAAAAGCAAAAAGCCCTTGATAGCAATTCAAAAAGTGAAATTACTGTAACAAGAAAAAAAGTAGAGAAATTACAATGGAACCAAATGTGTCCAAGTTGGAAACTAGTGCTCAGACAATGATAAGATTGGAATTTATGATTCTACATTTTCAAAAGAGTGTGCCTAAGCCTCCACGACCACAAAGACAATATTCCATACAAGAGCGGATAGGTTCCAAGAAAATCTGAAGGCTCAACCAGAATTAAATGTTACTGCAAACATGAAGAGTTCATCCAACCTCACATATGCAGACTTGGCCAGTCCCATGATCTGATTCTTCCAAAACGTGTCAACTATTTACTCTGAAGCTAAACATCCTGATGGATTCTGAGTGTTTCGGTTCCTAAATTTATAAAAGTCATTATGAGGGTAGAAGTATTCCAGGAATAAGGAGACGGGAATGGTACAGGCTTTGAATGTATTAAAACAAACTCAGATTTGGTGATTTATTCAACAAAATGCATTTCTACAGGGACTTGGAAGGGAAAGACAACAATCTGTGAAAAGCTGAATCATACACACAAGCGTAGGTACAACATGATGGAATTCTCCTGGAGTTCATTAATGAAAATAAGGAGAAAGATGGGAGATAACAGATCTTTGAGGGGCACTATGCAGACAAGGAAAGCATAAATCTAACTTTGTCACTGGTAGTCTGATGAAAAATGCAAAGTGAATTTACAAAGAGCAGTAAAGCCACAAACCTTATTTTTTAGAATTTCATGTGAATCTCATTTTAAACTCACGAGAGATATCAAGATCAGTGCCTCTAGAGTTATCGAATTTACTGAGACCTGAAGACTACAAATAATAAGAGAGGATATGAGATCCCTAGCTGATTCTACCTTGTAGCACCCATACTGGTGACCAGAGAGAATGCTGATATTTTAAATAGCACGGAAGAGGAGCAGTGAAGGATTCATAGTAAGAGCAAGAAGAAATTAGCTGTGGGATTAGAGTGATTTGCCTTCCTTTGAAACAGATTGTTCTGGAGTGGGCTTCCAGGATGAAGGGCGAATGTTAGCAATTAGAGTAAGGTGCAAAACAGGGCAACGTACTAGATCAAGCCTATCTAAACTCTTGAGAAGCCAAGGAAGGATACCATCAGCCCAAAAGGCCACTGCTCTCTTCAAAAACACGAGAACTTAAAACTGAGTTTGCATACTCAAAAGATTAAAAAAAAAAAAAAAAAAAAGGCACAGAGTAGTGCCATTAGATTGCAAGAGCGGGTTCCATGGAATTCAACTTTAAAAGGGAAAGCGATACTATTTCTCAGAAAAGAAGACATAACGTTTATGAAAAATATGGGTTAAGCTACGATATATTTTCTTGAAATACAAGAGAAAGTAGCTTAGTCAGCATGGAAGCAAAGTATCCTACACTATGAATTGTTGTTTGAAAATATAAACTCTGTTAGTCTGCCTGTCTTGCGTTTACATTAAATCTTTTATTTTATTTATTATAACCTAGCGCAATTATAAACAATAAATTTTTGTGGTGCTACAGTTTTATGCTTTTCCATTAAACAAAATATTTTCACCAATACCAGCTATGGACCTATGGAAAGAAGAGTTGGGATAATCCATTATTTAACACTAATAATTCTTGTCATAGCTCAAAAGGACTTTCACTACACCTGATATTATCACTGTAGGCTATGTGAGTTATATGATATCATCTAGTACGGAAAATTTAGATGAAGCATTACCACTTCATGAGCTGTGATGACATATCTGCGACTCAGTCTAAAACGCCTGCACCTTTTGGAACCTAGGCCCTTTCATCAAACCGATCTAAAGAAGAAGGACATGACTGACCTAGCAACAGCAAAAGAAGGAATTTTCTCTTCTTTGTGTTGGTTGGCGCAAGATAATTCCAAACCAATCTGCCACTGACTCGCTGTTAACATTTCTCTATCAGGGGTTGTTTCAAGACTTTTCGTATACCATCAAATGTTGCGATCAAATAACACTGCACACAGTCTTGCTCAGCGTTCTTCTCTACGTGAATTCTCTCTGTCTTTCTCTCTCTCTCTCTCTCTGGTTCTAACGTTTACACAAACACATATTATACATACATACTTACATACACACATATACAGTACATATATATATATTATATATACAGTATATATCTATATCTATATATACACAAACACACACACATATATATATATATATATGTATGTATATATACACATATATATACATATATATATATATATATATATATATATATATATATATATATATATATATATATATATATATATATATATATATATATATATATATATATATATATATATATATATATATATATATATATATATATATATATATAGGCTTGGTCCAGAGGCGTTAAATTTTCTGTCCTCAGTATATATCTATATATATATATACACAAACACACACACACACACACACATATATATATATATATATATATATATATATATATATATATATATACATATATATGTATATATATGTAAATATATATATATATATATATATATATATATATATATATATATATATATATATATATATATATATATATATATATATATATATATATATATATATATATATATAGGCTTTGGTCCACATTGCCAGGTGGCGTTAAACTTTCTGTGCTCCGCACATCCTTTTAGGATAGGAGTTCCAGCCCCATGCCCCTCAGGGCTCTGGCAAATCAAAGCACAAGTATTTCAGTCAACGCAATGAGCCAAAGGCTTTTTAACCCCTGTGGGGCTGATTTCCTTTTATATATAATATATATAAATATATATATATATATATATATATATATATATATATATATATATATATATATATATATATATATATATATATATATATATATATATATATATATATATATATATATATGTATATATATATATATATATATATATATATATATATATATATATATATATATATATATATATATATATATATATATGAAATTTCTTTTAGTGATTTATATACAATCATGAAGCTAAATTTATTATATATATATATATATATATATATATATATATATATATATATATATATATATATATATATATATATATATATATATATATATATATATATATAACCTGTTTATTTATTACTGTTGTTGCGATTTTTAGTACTAAGAATTGAAATATGTATAGGGAAATTTAAACGTTTATAGCTATTGCTCCGAAAAACATACTTTTTCTTATTATATTTTTCTTCCCCGAATGTCTCTATAGTGGAGCAGCCAAGACTGCCCTGGGGCGATGACGTCACTACATTCTAGGGACCTTTTCTTGCATCGTTTTCCTGTTGCGTGGCGAGACAGTTTCCTCCCAGGAATATTTTTCTAGCTTTTTTCCTCGACTGCTCCTTTCATGGTATTATTATTCCTTGAATAATATTGAATGATCCCTCTAATGAAATGAAGCGGGTTGTGTTGAAGAACGTTATATGAAATGTATGAGATAATTCGGTTGCAGGAAGTTCCTGATACTTTTGCGGAAATTTTGTGCATTCCTACTGAACCGTCATAAGGGCATTCTTCAGTTAGCTATCTAATAAATTTAGCTTATTGTTGTCAATCTGTATTCGAAAGTTTTTCAGAACGTCAAGTATAAAAATTACGTTCTATACGTAAATTACACAAATATATACGCATACTTGTGCCTGTAGGCACTGACAATACATCCCCCAAGGAGTCAAAACCAAGCTGGTCAGTTCTTTTGACCATCACGACAGCTTTCAGATGGTGGCGCTCCCATTAATCAGCTTCAGAACTCATGTGTTTGAAACAAGTTCTAGAAAGAAATTAAGATCTAAATGTGTGATTTTCACTCTGAATTATAAAAGAGGTAAAATGATGACACAATAGATACAATACTTCGAACGTTGTCGAATATTTCCTTTTCTTTTTGAACGTAGCCAGTTATTCCCATAAAAATATACTATTTTCCATTAACAATATTTCACGATTATTTTCAATCTTTACTTGATGAATAATAAATACATGTTTTTATATGAGTTTAATGGTTTAGACCGAGCAGTAATTAACTTTCTTATATATTCCATCTATAAAAAGAAAACAAATGGTAACTTACTACGTCAAATAAATGGAATAAAATCTTTACAATAACTAAGCGGCAAATGGGCTTAAATACCTACAATCTCTAACGTGACTAACTGGACAGACTTTGCAAGAAATATGTTGAAAAGAACGAGGAGCCAAAGAAACATATGGCCTGACGATGGCCTAAGTTTAACATAGGCCTACGCAATGTAAACACAATATGGCTCCAAGACATCGTTACTGAAAACCACGTCATTGGGAGGTTGATGTTATTTTCGATTGTTGCCCCAACCTATTGATACAAAAATACAAAATACAAATGTATATTGGAAAGGAAAATTGTACAGTACTGGAAAAATAATAAATCAGAGACCGAAGACAGATGCGGAGTACCAGTCAAGGGAGTTATGAAAAGTAAATCATATGCCACAGAAAAAAAAGACACTGCAACAAATCACAAGCCTTAAATCACTTAGAAAGAAATTAACAAATAACGAAAAAATGGGCTGTTTCTTAAAACAATCATAGAATTTAATTCTTAAAATAAGTGAATTTGACATTAAATAATAAATAACAAGAGACTAATTCATTACACAACAAGTCTAAAAAAGATTAAATGCCACTGATATTTTATATAACCGATAACGCAGCCGTGGGAACTATTGCAAATACAAGTAAACAGAGAATGGCAAACGTCATATCATACAGACTACGTCTAGTGTGTTCATTTATAAACAAAAAAAAATTATAAGCTTCAAAGGAAAAACTGAAATCAAAGGAAGGGGATTTTTTTTTCACGTAACTACATAAAACAATGTAATTCATGTTCCCTCCCAAAAACACATTCCGCAAATAGCAGAGTTGGGAAAAACTCCCAGATTATTTTCCACAAAATGTATTTGTTTCCACACTTAGGCCGCATCTCTTTGACCTTTGTCCAGAGTTGAAATATGTGAAAATGAAGTCCTTTTTGACATTTATGTTTGCACCATCTATACTAGCACGCCTGGAGTAATCACGCCTCCCTGGCACTTATTTCTTTCTGTCTGTTACTCTCGGAGAGCTGATTAAAACTGAGTAATTTGGTTACACGTAGAAAGATAACGCACTAGTTTTGGTGAAGATGAAGAGAAAGAATATATATCCTCTTTCTTTTGCAATGAGAGTTGGGAGAAATAAGAAAGGTCTGATGTCCCTTCCCGATGAATCGGAAGCTGTTTTATTAAGTCGCCTATCCTGTTGTAAACGACGAACGATTAATGAGGAAAAAAGACTACAAATATTTGAAAATATTAATCCGTAGTCTTCTTGTATGAACAAAATTAAATAAACACCTACCACTGCAAGTCTGTTACACAGGAATTTTATTTATAGTCCTTCAGTACAAAAATGACGCACACATTTGCAAACATTAACGTACATTCATCATGTGAGCGCAGAAGTGAATCATCCCCCATGAACTCAAGTCTCTTCTGCATGAATTTTATTCATATTCTTTACATGCCGGAATTCTTTTTTTTTTTTTCTACTAAGAAAACTATAACCAAGTATTTTTTTTCCCATTTTTATTACGGAGAAAAGTTTAACATCAAACTCTAATCCTATAACTGGGTTACAGTTACCAGTAAATGAAACTTTTTCTCATTCGCAGTCTCCCAGCGACTGTCAATATCAATATTAGGGAACTCTCTAGACCTTTTCCGCGTGGCAGCATATTAAAACAAATTTTGCCAGCCCGGCGGCATGAAGTAAGAAAAGTTTCTGAATTAATTTGTTGCAAATAAGGATGTCCATACTCTTTTTGACTTCAACTTAACCTGCCCACTTCAGACCATTCTCTACCACCTTGGAAAACTCCATCCCATTACCTTAATTGGTGTTTAAGTTCCAGGCGGTTTTTATTTGAACTTCTAACGGTTTCATGATGGCAGGTAATTGGCTATTAATACGAATTCAGGAACACACACAAGTAAAAAATGCGCCGAAGTTTCTTCAGCGCAATCGAGTTTTCTGTACAGCGTATAATCAAGGCCACCGAAAATAGATCTATCTTTCGGTGGTCTCGGTATAATGCTATATGAGCTGCGGCCTATGAATCTTTACCCACGGCCCGGTGTGGCCTGCCCTATATCGTTGCCAGATGCACGATTATGGCTAACTTTAACCTTAACTAAAATAAATACTACTCAGGCTAGAGACCTGCAATTTGGAGTGTTTCATGATTGGAGGGTGGATGATCAACATACAAATTTGCAGCCCTCTAGCCTCAGTAGTTTTTGAGATCTAAGGGCGGACACAAAGACAAAACCGGCACAAAAGTTTTCTTTTACAGAAAACTAAAAATGGTCGGATTTCGTGCCTGGTTTAGTCAAAACTTGATCTTGAATGTTAACCAAATGTTCACCCAATCATTAAAAGATACTGAATCAAAACAATTCCAAGCTTGTCATATTGCTGCATGTTATTTTATATGTCTCTGTCCCTGTGCTTTCTTGGCTATTGCTTTCTATCATTTCCGCCCTTTTATATTCAACATACACCACCACACTTATATATGTCAGGTTAAAACAGAAACAAAATTCATTTAAATTACTGTCCTCAGAAGCATAAACTGCATACCCAGCTAATGTCCTTTGACAATTGAGGCCAAGGATATAGAAAGCCATTGTCGCCAATGAAAAGGTGTTTTTGAAAACCTAGTGTTCTCACTTTCTCCGAATCCGAGACATCAATTTGGTCCAATTCACGGGGACCATTATTGCCTGTGGGAAATATTTCTGGGAATAAAACGAGATGGGATTCGTGCGATGGACGATAAAGTGGTAGCGAGGTCGTAAAGGTTTAGAAGTACTCGGGATTTCTGCTTTGTCGACAATACGTGGTTATGGAATTGTGAGGCCACTGACCAATAAGCTCGAAGAAAATGTGCTATGAAAAAAAAAGAGAGAGAGAGAGAGAGAGAGAGAGAGAGAGAGAGAGAGAGAGAGAGAGAGAGAGACAGATGGGGTTGCTTTAAATTACTTGTTGGAATTTCAAGTAATGATATGAAGCAGTTGATCACACAAAAACATCGGTTAACCAACTAGTTAATGTTCTATAAGTTAAAATCGCATTAACAAAGTTAATAATAAGAAGGAGAGAGAGAGAGAGAGATTTCAAATGCCTTGATAAAGCCAATAAATACTTTGGTCAATGGACTGATAACACTTCATAACAAAACCTGAACCATTTCCTGTTCAAAATGTGTAGGTGTGTACGTTTGTATGTGCGCGTGGGAGTGTGGATGTGTGTTTGTTTGTGTGTGTATGTGTGAGACGGAGGGAGAGAGAAAAAGCCTTGAAAATATCTCATTAGCAAGACGACCTTTGAAGTTCATTTAGCTATAATTCTGTTGACATATCGAACACAGGGATTAATCAATTTAAAAGTAAGTATTTTCTATAACGGGGAAATAATGGCGGCGGTATTATTTCCGAGAAAAAAAATTACTAAAATACAGAGATTTATTTTTGGTGGTCGACGATTGAAATAAAACCGGAGTTAGTAGGCTTCGATAAAAGTGTCACGGTTGTAAATGGAGACCGTAATGAAATTCCCATACCCTGAAACAATCATAGAAATTTCATTAACAGCAAAAAGCGTTGAACTTCAAACGAAAAAAGCGACTGACGAGACGGAAAAAAAAGAGAGATTCCATTTCAAAAAACATCGCACTGAGTAGTGAAAATGTTCTATTAAAAGAACTACGGCCTACTTCTTATGGCTGCAATATATCTAAATATTAAGTAAAAGAGCATGGAAAAGGAAAACTTGATCTGATTCATGAAATTTAGTCTGTGAAGCCAAGCGCTGAGGCACTTTCGCCCATTCAACGCTCAAGACTGAAAGAGGGAATTGGAGTGGTTAGACAATAAGATAGAGATGCAGAAAATAAAGAAGAGGAAGTACAAGGACCTAAAAGGTGGAGGTGGAAGAAAGCCCAGCAGTTGCACTAAGAGGTAATAGTTAGGCGAGTTGGACAGCAAGGCTGACGAAAGGAGGCGGGAATGTGAGTCAAGTAAAAAGACTGAAAAGTGGAAGAATCTATATAGGGACCGAAGGGACACTGCAAACCCCTTTCGTATTGCCTACAGTGCACAGATGAAGATGAAACACAGAAAATTTCAGTCAAGAAAATGTCGTCATTTCGCATTACAACTTTATACTGTGGTCACCTTACTTTAAATATAAGTCACGAAATGAAGCATTGATGTCGAAAAACTTCGACGAATAGAGTCCCGAAGGTCCGATCAACTTTGGCATTTCTTCAAGTTTTATTCATATCTAGTCTCCATTAAAAAATATATATATATATATATATATATATATATATATATATATATATGTATGTATATATATATATATATATATATATATATATATATATATATATATATATATATATATATATATATATATATATATATATATTAGATGCCAGTGGGTTTTAATCTTGTAGACTAGCAGATGCTCACTATCGCTTGCATTTACTAGTTCCCATATCCGTACCATACCCACCCATACCCATATCTGTATCCTATCTGTACCATACCCATACCTATGCACATACCCATATCCATTCCATACCCATATCCATACCTTACCCATAACGATACCCATACCCATATCTGCACCATATCCATACCGATATCTGTACCATACTAACACCTATACCCATACATGTACCAGTACCCATCTCCATACCATACCATACCATTCCCATACCCATATCTGTACCATACCCATATCCATACCATACCCATAACCTATTAATAATAGTCAGCAAAAGTCTACGGGCAACACCAGCCTGTTTACTGCCGGTCATAAACAAACAACTGACCATATCTTGGTGTAGGTGCAGGAGCATCTGCTGATGGGTTTTGAACCAATGCTGATGCCACTGGCAGTTCCAGACCATCACCAATAGTGCCTGCAGTTGTTCTAGAATTACCTGCTGAATCCATTTCGAAATAGAAATAACAAAGCTCAGCCAAAATTCCCGTATTATATACCGTTGGGTCACTTAATGTTGAAAATTTCTGGACAGTTATTAAGATATTATTCTTGAAAGACGTCTTCACAACTCCAGGATCTTTTGAAGCAGTCTTCAGCTCCTGAAGCATCCCTGGAGAAATGCCCATTGGATTATAACATCTTAAATTCTTAAAAGACTCCAGGATCCTGTGAAGCCATCTTCAACCCCTAAACAGATTCCTGTTGGATCTGCCTCCCTTCAGGGAAGAAATCCAGAATCTGTCTTTGGAACCATTTCTTATACATCCTGGAGAAATACCCACTGGATTATAACGTTGTATTACAGCAGTAGTATTTACTGTGATCCTCATAATGCAGTAGTTCATAGTTACCACATGAGGTTAATTAAACACTTCATATAAATTCTAAAGGTCAAGCACGTTATATTTTGATGAATTGAAAAGCCTGTACAATCACTCAAAAATGTTTTGCAACACACTTCAAAACATTTCGGACAACAGCTTATAATAGCGGCATCTGGCGCTATTTGGCAACTCAGTACCTGCAGTTTCCTTTAAACAGGGCTTTTTCTGATAATGTTGACTGTTGTCATACTTTACTTGATTAAAGGATGTTACTATAATACTTCAGAGGTCATCGCTGTTCTTATGTTTTAATATTTTCGTCTCCAAATGCCATCACTATCGTTGTTTTATCTTCTTCATATGTGTGAACTTTGTAGACACAGGTCTACGACTATTATAAGTTGAACTATTAGCCTTATTAACATCAACAAATACGACTTTTGTAAAGATTTGCTTGCACATAATTATTAATACAATTTTTGAATGACTAATCCTATGTATATTGTGACCTAGTGAAACTAATATAAAATATACAGAACTAGACTAACAGATTTCACGCCTGTTTTTTTTGTAATACATAGAATATAATCGCATTTATATATATATATATATATATATATATATATATATATATATATATATATATATATATATATATATATATATATATATATATATTATATAATGCCGTTACCATGTGTAATTTCTCATTTCTTTCATTGTTACTTAGGCCTAACATTTTGATGCCTCTTATGAAGTTAACTGAATATATAATGCCTATTTTTTTATTTTTTATTATCTAAGTTTCTAAAGAATTAAAATTAGCAAGAAGTTCAACATTAATTTAGTTATTGTTGAACGTCAGCAGTGAAGAAGACTACCATGCTCGTCAGTGGAGAATGTCTCCTCCTCATCGCAAAAGATGACTCTTACAGAAATCATCGGCCCCTGGATTATATTGTAACACAAACCCTAACCTGTATTCTTTGTGTTTCTCTGATATCAAGTGTTTCTTGGCGGGAATATGATGAAATAATATCTTGGTCTCATTTAGCCTGTTACGAATGGTTTGAGCAGCAACTTGAAGGGAGAGCATAATGTTCTTCTTTATAGCAACTGCGGTTGTCAGGGGAGTTAAGCAGAGCTCCTTGATGCCTCCTTCAGTGATCATCCGATGATGATCCTTAACAGTAGTGCAACAATGGGGTCGTCCTCCACTTTTTACAATGAATTTATCATATTTCCTCGTTCTCTCTGTTGTTGTATCACTCTGTACATGGTTGTTTTATTTACGCAAAGCTGCCGTTAGAGACATTAGTCTTATGCAAGCTAATGATTGTGGTGCAGCTGAGTCTGTTGCCCATCTTATCGGTGCAAGTGACGAGACAGTTTAATTTAAACTTTCCTGACCGAATGTGGAGTCACACGATAACATACGACGTTATGAGATTTTTTCTTTTTTGTTTTTGACAACGATAATGGTTGAATTCTTTCTTTCTTTATTTATATCTAATTTCATTGATGATTATTCAATATTATTTTATTAGTCAATAACCTTTTATCTGGATTCAAAGTATAGTTTCTTCTTTGACTCTTTTGCCCAAAGTTTTTAATTTTTCAAAATGTTTCGTCATTTTTCGTAATATGAATTTTTCACTCACCCTTTTTGTTTATATTGTTAACCATATGATTAATAACAAAAATCGAATAAGAAAATTACATTTCTTTGTAAATTATCAAAAGAACAAATTACTGTTAAGTGAACGAAAACTTCTGGAACATGTTGCAATATATTTTTGAGTGACTGTACATTACTTTTTATAAAAAAATGATGTCCTTACAAATCCATAAAGATATTGTTAATGGTACTCAATCTTGCATTTTATTTCATCATAGAGCATGGAAAAGGCAAGGGGGGGGAGGGGGAGGGAAGAGGGATGGGAAAAGAGGGGAGGGATGGGGAAAGGGGAGGGGAAGGGGAAGGGGGGGAGGGGAGGAAGAAGTATGGGAAAGGAGGAGGGAGGGGAGGGGGAGGGAAAGGAGAATAGGAAGGGGAGGGGAGGGGAGGGAGTATGGGAGAGGAAGGGGAAAGGGGAGGGGATGAGGGAAGGGGGGGGAAGGAGAAGGAAAGGGGGAATGGGTGGGGAAGAGGCACGAGGAAGGAAAGGAATTAAAAGGGGAAGGGGGAGGGGGGGGGAGGGAAGGGAGGGGAGGGAAAGGGGAGGGGAAAGGAGGGGAAAGGGGAGGGACGCAAAAACACAGAAAGGAAACCAGTGAAAACATGGAAAACTGAAGAGGAAGGGGGATGGGGAGGGAAGAAGCATGGAAAAGAGGAGGGGGAGGGAAGAGGGATGGGAAAGGAGGAGGAGTAGAGGAAGGAGAAGGGAAGGGGGAGGAGGAGGGGGATGGGAAGTGGGAGGGGATGGGAGGGGAGGGGGATGGGAGGGGAGGAGGTAGGTGAGGGGAGAAGATAGGGGAGGGGTAGGGTAAGGGGGAAGGGGAGGGGAAGAGGTAGGAGGGGAGAGAGGAGGTAGGGAGGGGAGGGGATGGTAGGGGAAGGGAGGGGAGTAGTTAGGGGAAGGGAAGAGGTAGGGGAGGGGGAGAGGAGAGGGAGGGGAAGGGGAGGGATGGGAAGGGGAGGGGATAGGTAGTATACCTTAGTTTTACCAGACCACTGAGCTGATTAACAGCTCTCCTAGGGCTGGCCCGAAGGATTAGACTTATTTTACGTGGCTAAGAACCAATTGGTTACTTAGCAACGGGACCTACAGCTTATTGTGGAATCCGAACCACATTATAGCGAGAAATGAATTTCTATCACCAGAAATAAATTCCTCTAACTCTTCATCAGCTGGCCGGGGGAATTGAACTCCGGCCTATCGAGTGACAATCCGAAGCTCTACCGACTCACAAACGAAGGGCTTGGTGGGGATAGGAATGGGAGGGGAGGGGATAGGAAGGAGAGGGGATAGGAATGGGAGGGGGAAGGGATAGGAAGGGGAGGGGATAGGAATGGAGGGGGGGGGATAGGAAGGGGAGGGAAATGGCTGGGGAGGGTCGCAAACACAGAAAGGCAACTAAGGAAAACATGGAAAAGAGAAGAGGGAAGGGGGAAGGAAGAAAGATGGAAAAGGAGGGAGGAGGGGGGGGAAGGGGGAGGAGGAAGGGAAGGGGAGGAGGAAGGGGAATGGGAGGGCGGGGAATGGGAGTCGAAGGGGTGGGAGTGGGGGGGGAAGGAGGGGGGGGGAAGGGGAGGGGGGAGGGAGGGAGAACGGGAGGGGGGGAAGGGGAGGGGAAGAGGAGGGGAAGGGGGAGAGGAGGGACACAGAACACAGAAAGGCAACCAAGGAAATTAATATATTAGAAGATTACAACAAATGTTTGCCGCTGTGATGGAACTTACATTTTTATAGCCTAATATATAAGCTGAAATTGTCTGAGCTATTTGTCAAAAAATATTAGAAAAGGAAAGACAGTGCAAGAGAAATAATATAGGGCAGACATTTTTGCATATCATAAATATTTATGCAGTGAAATAGAATAAAAACATAGCTCAGTTCTACAGAACAAAATGAAGGCGAACAGTACACAAAAATAAACGTACAACAATGCCTTGGGGAAAAATTAAGCACGTTTACTAGGTCAAGACTTACGAGCAATTTTACCTCAGGAAGGATCATTTTGATTTGCTCTGAGTCTTTCTATAAATGAGAGAAAACGACATATATAAAGAGCTTTATGAGGGGGACAATGCGGTGAGAGAAGAAATTGTCGTTTCAACGGACAGGAAAACTAGGGACTGCTGTTTCTTTTAGGAGGTCATGAGACATGAAGTGAGGCGAGATTTTTCAAGACTTTTCCTTATATCTTGGTATCACAATGAATCTTATTATACATACACACACACACACACACACACACACACACACACACACACACACACATATATATATATATATATATATATATATATATATATATATATATATATATATATATACAGTACACACACATAATATATATATATATATGCATATATATATATATATATATACATATACATGTATGTATGTGTATACAGGGATAGGTATGCATACACGAAACAAACATAACTCACTAACAACACAAACACACACACACACACGCACACACACACACACACACACACATATATATATATATATATATATATATATATATATATATATATATATATATATATATATATTCGAAGAAAAAGCTCCCTTTGTTACAGTCAACTATTATTTGGAACGCATTCTCTCTCTCTCTCTCTCTCTCTCTCTCTCTCTCTCTCTCTCTCTCTCTCATTTGGGCTATGCAGAAGTCATCAGAAAAACTACTCAACATTCTCCCAATACAGACACTTCGGTTTTTAAGGTGTCTTATAATAGCAAGTGATAGAATTTCTGGTAAGATTAGAGTAATGATGAAAATTTGAGTACCGACGACGCCTGTGGATTATCCGGGATTGGAGACGTAAAGAAACGGATGTTTAGAGTATTGAGACATTAGTAAGTAATTTCCTATTTTAACCTACTTGGGGACTAGACTGAGTTTCGGAAAATGTGACGCCCTTTGATATATTCTTTCTAAGTTTGGAACAAATTTACTTTGCCTAATTAGCTTACCAAGCTAGATTCCGGTCAGCAGTGCGCACTATTTCGGAACGGTAGGTTGCTGAAAAACAGTACGTCTGATTTATAACGGGAGGCTGCCAGAACACGATAACATACCTTACAGACTCATTCGCTACGCTCCTAGTTTAGCATACATCGGTACAAGTATTTCCCAGTAAGGGCAATGACTCAAGTTGGCATATAGCTAACTGGAACCGTATTCAAACAACAATAGCAACAGCACTATCACCTAGGCAAACTCTCACAGAGGGTCATTCGCGGTTGTGAAACGTCAGTTGACAAATAACCGAATAAGCGGATTTCATTTTATCTAATAAAACGGTATCTATCATCCTGCAGCACTGGGGCAAAGCGCTTGAAAACCGGATCTGGGTTATTTTAGCTCGAGTATTCTATTGGTTATGGAGAGGAAATACACAGCTATAGGAAATATATTCCCTGGAAAATCTCTTCAGTTTCTATGACCTATTCGAAGGCCCATAAGTGGATTTGTCTGCGAAATAAAGTCATTCTCAATTAATGGCTATCCAAAAAGCAAAGAGCCTCGTCCTAAATAGAGTCGTGCCGACATCTCATGTTTATATACTCTGCGTAAACTCTTAGTGTGAAAAAATCTGCCCAGTGTTATTGTCAACACGCACGTAATTTAACATATTTCGATTACTTGATCTGAAATATTTCACTGGATAAATACAAGAAATGAAAAAGGAAACTTGGATAGAAATGAGGATCCCATTCACTCAGCATTACGGTTTCTGATGTCATATTGACAGAGTCGTCTTTATATATCTATATATATATATATATATATATATATATATATATATATATATATATATATAGAGAGAGAGAGAGAGAGAGAGAGAGAGAGAGAGAGAGAGAGAGAGAGAGAGAGAGTTGTGCTAGCTGTCCTCACAGAAACCATTACTGTTTTAATGTAAGAGCTTTTGACGCCGAGCAGAAGATAATCGGCCGAGAAAATTGACTAATCGATAACATTCTGTGCTTCTTCCACCCACGCGATGCGGAACTTTGTTACTTAGGTAAGCAATTAGTGTGAGTTTGACCATGTTAAGGTGAATAATAGACATTCGGTTAGTGCTTGAATTGGCGGCTTTTTCCTTGTTTTCTATTAAGTTACGGTGTTATTGTCGGCTTCGAAGCAATACCAGAGTGAAATACGTCCCCTGATGATGTAGTCGTGTCATAGTACCTTAAGACTAGGTTAACAATCAAAGTAGTTTGGCAGACCGGCGTGAAGTAGCAACCCGTTTAAAATCTTGTAGACGGGTTTGAAAAGCCAGAGATTACCGATACCTCCCCCAGAGTGGTAAGTTCCTTGGAAGGCTATAAAAGTCACCCCTCTTCCTCCCACGCACACTCTTGGGCGTCCTTAATTAAGAACCTATTACTCTATAGCTCGATAGAGAACCTCAATTTGGGAAATTCCTTGCTCTTGCATAACGTGTGTGTACGGTTCATCGTAGGCACCACAAGGATCTTGGTGACAAGAAAGTAAAACCAGATAAGAAGCCAGTTATCAAATGGAGTATAGGAAAGTGCTCAGGGTCAACGAGACCACTTCTACGATGGTGATCACTCTGGATGGGACGGGGCTGACCGCCAATGGGCAATAACCCATAGAGGTTAAATACCTCGAGATGCTATCTGTATACCAGTACCACGTAGTTTGGTTGTCTTCCACCAGGGCGGCGCTGCAGAGCCTTGCGGTCATCCCGGAAGGTCTGGTAATTACACAAATTGAACAGGGGCTTTAGTGCGATCGTGAACTTTTTTTATACTGAATGTTTAATAAGTGAGTGTTTAGTGAGTGTTTATGGTTTAGTGGGTGTTTAGTGTGTAAGTATTCAGTGAATGTTTAGTGAGTGTTTAGGGTTTAGTGAATGTTAGTTTTTGTGATTGTTTAGTGTGTGTTTAGTTAGTGTTTAATGAGTCATTAGTGAATGCTCAGTAAATGTTTAATGAGTGTTTAGGGGTTTAATGAGCATTTTGGGTTTAGTGATATTTAGTGTTTAATGAGAGTTTGGGGTCTAGTGAGTGTTCAGTGTATAGTGAGTGCTTAGTGAATGTTTAGTGTTTAGTGTTTAATGAATGCATAGGATTAAGTGAGTGTACAAGAATGTTTAGTGAGTGTTTAGTGTTTAATGAATGTATGTGAGTGTTTAGTGTTTAATGAATGTATAGTATTAAGTGAGTGTATAGTGAGTACTTAGTGAATGTTTAGTGAGTGGTTAGGGTATAGTGAATATTTAGTGGTTTGTGAGTGTTTAGTGTACACTGAATGCCTAGTGAGTGTTGAGTATTCTGTGAGTGTTTAGTGTTATTGAGAGTGTGTATAGTAAGTGTGTGTTTAGTGAGTGTGAGTGTATAGTAAGTGTGAGTGTTTAGTGAGTGTAAGTGTATAGTGAGTGTTAGTGTTTAATGATTGTTCATTACTGTTTAGTTAGTGTTTAGTGACTGTATACAAAGAGAGTCCTGTAATTTACAGGAACTATTTATGCTAGACATGGCTTAGATCCAAGAGCAGATGCTTAGGCCTTGACCACAATGGTTGGAGTGCTTAGGCCAACCTTTTTCTGAAGGCAATTTTTCCATGTTAAATTGGGTCAAGTAATATAATAATAATAATAATAATAATAATAATAATAATAATAATAATAATAATAATAATAATAATAATAAATATTTTATACGGATTAGAACACAAAATTCTGTACTTCAACTACAATAAACCTCACAATAGAAATATTTCGAAATATATTTTAGTGATGGTTAATTTATCTGTAAAAAATAATATTCTTATAATAATTAAACGAGAGAGAGAGAGAGAGAGAGAGAGAGAGAGAGAGAGAGAGAGAGAGAGAGAGAGAAAAGCAAACTTGCCGTAGTGCTTCGTCTCTACAGGATAGGACTATGAGCTGGACCGAGACCTTTCAATATAGCCGCCTGAGGTCACACGCTCGGCAGGAAGATCGCCACCCCATGTTATTGGCGCTCTATGCAATAACCGCAACAAGCGAGGACCTTCATTTTGTTATGGTGCGGGGATTGTTTGGCTGTTGGGCTTGTGGGATTTAATTTTTCTCCCCAAGAATCAGACTGTTTACCAGGTGATTTATGATTTGCTTCGTAATGCAGTACTGGACGCTTCATTCCGGAGAACACCTCATAGGACTAGTGTTAAAATAAGTCACTGTTTGGTTTGATGGCTGTGGGGTTGAATACTTAATTCCCCTGACCTATCCCTCAGCGAGAACCTATGGATCATCATGCCAATAGCCTCCCCAAGGTGCAGGAGGCGATGCAACACCAGAGCATCGATTCTATTCTAAGGAGACTTGAAGAGGCTCAAAAGTGTAATGCTTTATGGTGAGTATTCCCGTAGAGTTTCACTACTGTGTAGTTTTAAGTTATTTGTACCAAGTCCAGCAAGTTTTTACTTACTTTCCCGTGTGTTACAATGACGCGCGCGCGCGCACACACACACACACACACACACACACACACACACACACACACACACACACACACACACACCCTAGTGCCTTTATTCATCACTGTTATAGGTTTAAAACAAGACAAGTTAACATAAACCATAGCGTCCCTACCCTCGAGCATTTTTAGTGGCAAGCGAGAAATAACATCGCGGTGAAGGCGGCATTACATTCGTTTATCAAACTGCATTTTGTTTAGCATGCTAAGCTACTTTGGTCTTTCCGTGGGCATTGTTTGGCAAATGTTTTTAAAAACACTTAGCAAAATATGAAATTTTCTCGCCATGCTTATCGCCATGAAAAATAAACTGACGTCAGAAAAGGGCAGCAAAGTAATTTTATTTCTATTAAGTCTTCGGAAGGATATTTGGAGAGACTTGTGAAAGTAATTTGACTTATCTGGAAAATAATTGTTCATAAAAAAAGAACAAACTAAAAAAATATACGACCAATCAACCGGCATAGGTCTAGTGTTGGCTTGTCCAACATTTTATCATCGTTAACATTCTTAAAGCTGTTTTTTTCCTTGGCACGATGAGTCGATAACTTTTACCTTAGATTAATTATTTTTATATATCCGGAATTATGTTGTACTTAGAGTAAGGTTTAAATGAGATAGCATCATACCAAATGAGTACTGATGTTTAAGGGCGTAGGTGTAGCATCGGCAACGAAACTTCATTTTCTTGCCATTGCCAATCGTTTGATGAAAATATAAATTAAACCAGGATTTGTTACACAAACAGAAATACGAATAAGTTTACTTTGAATCGAACAATAGAAGTTGTTACCTACGATTTGTTTACATCGTCCAGAAAAACTCACATCAAGCGTAACGTTCGGAGTTTCGCTGAGAAACCGCTTGATGAAATGCTTTTTGTTAATCAACTCTGATGTTGCCTTTACATGTCTCAACCTGAAAAATTGCTGGCATGGTCGGTATCCTGCAGGCCTAGCTACTACAAAAAATTCTTAATGAGTGACAAAATACAGCAGGTGTCCTTATACATCAGAGTAACATGTTTAGAAGACGAGACTTGTTGACGCAACCAGTAACCTTTAGGCCTATAGGCCTACTAAGCATTTTTAATCAAAAGCAAGATCGTTTTCCATTATATTATGTAGCATATGTAAGAGTAATGATATTCTGATTTCAAAATTGAAATCGTCGCAGCACCTGTGAGCCACAGTAATTGCTGAAAATATAAGACGTGTTAACGAGAGAAGGCGTTTCTACCCCGCGCTGGCAAGACATTTAACGACAAGAACAGAATTATGGGTAAATACAAACAGAATTATGGGTAAATACAATTCAGTTAGCTTCGCTTACCTTTCAAATGTCATTCGATTTTCTCTTGAAGAATTCGTGTGTCCATTTTTGCAATTATAAGCTGCATACTGTACCAAATAAACGCAATGAACTAATAAAATCGCAGCGCGCACTAAACACTTTTAATTTCCGCGGTTCCCGATCAACTACTGGGCGTTACAGCTGCAAGCAGCGCCGCCACCACTACTCGCTACTAGAGCTCGAATAGACCAATCTTCACCGTCGTAACGCAGTGTTTAAGTTTTTATAAAGGGTTAGATATATATATATATATATATATATATATATATATATATATATATATATATATATATATATATTTACTCTTTTGATCAATTGTTATCAGGTATATGCACGTATTCCTGAAAGCCACAATGACCTAAGTTCTAGAGTTGAGTAAGCCTGCATTACTAAGCATTAAAATGAAATGAAGATAATTGGGTGAAAAACTGATAACTATGCTGTATTCCACACACACACACACACACACACACACACACACACACATATATATATATATATATATATATATATATATATATATATATATATATATATATATATATATATAAATTCACCCCGCAAAATAATAAAAGTTTAAGCATTGTAACGATAGTAAGGGTGGGTCTCATTCTACTTTTGTAATGTATATCTGAATTCAACAGATCTCTGTGCGCATGAGCTGTAATATACATATCCTTGGTGCTGAGTACGCGATGGAGTGGGACAGAGACCCTAACATCTTGGGCAACATCTCTTTGACATATTTTCTGGGATTCTAGTTTGGTCAGAAGCATCAGAATTTTGTATTGGTCTAGGGATTTACAGTGATAGGTGTACCTAAAAGTAAAGAAATCGAGAAGTTAAGAAATTGTGGCTAAAAAGGTGACTGTCAGGTGTCGTATATATACTATATATATATATATATATATATATATATATATATATATATATATATATATATATATATATATATATATATATATATATATATATATATATGTGACCAAAATGTGTGATTTTGAGTGTGTGTGTGTGTGTGTGTGTGTGTGTTTATGTATGTATGTATGTATGTATGTATGTATGTACTGTTGTAATGTATGGGTTCAGTTTCAATAAGCTCAAAGGCCGTATTCGCTCACTCAGTGAAATTATGGATCTGAAGGAGCTGTGTGGACAAACTAATGTCAGAGAACGAAATATGGTTTTGAGAACTTTCAAGCAGACTCAGCGGGTCATATACAGCCTCATAGTTCTAGATCAGGATATATTTTAAAATGAACTTTATGAATACCATAATTGCGTCCAGAACGCAATCTTGCAAAGGATTACTGTCCATGCTATTCACTCTTATCCATTCTCGTACCTTAATGGTTGTCGTATACGAAGGAAATGTGGATTATCCTGTTACCTTGTTATACTTTGTAATTATTGTGACATTCATATATATATATATATATATATATATATATATATATATATATATATATATATATATATATATATATATATATATATATATATATATATATATATATATATATATATATATATATAACCACAAACACAATAATTTATTTCTACTGCCTGAGAAATTTTGCCCTTTTCAGTTATGTGAACAAACTGCCCGAGAACAGATGATGCTTCCGATTAGGAATTCAGTGGCGTATATTTTATGTGGTTAAAGAAGTAGTAATGCTAAATTCTAGGAATTTTTTTGGTGGAAGGTAATCTAGCGTCGTTATGAAGAAGAAACGCAATTAGCTGTAGGAAATAGAGAATCCGATTTATTAATAATCAGAGCAAAAGTTAGGTGATTGGAGTCCTTATTACCGGTATTAGAGGTCTAGTTTTTTTCCTTCTTTATTAGTATGGGTAATTGGCGAAAGTAGGCTTCGGACAGTATGATTAGGAAGAAACCCGTAAGACACTGAAAATTATATTTATAATTGATTAGGGTAAAAGTTAAGCAGTTTTGGTACTAAATTGCTATTACAAATTTCTCTCTCTCTCTCTCTCTCTCGTTGCTGTGGGTGATGGTGAAAATGCTTTAACCTGATAGTCTAACTAGGCTAACAAGGAAAGCCATTTATATTCTTGTATACAAAATTAATATATCAAGACCTGGAGGGAAAGTCAAGTAATTATGTTACTATTTACTTATAGCCCATAACAGTTTAATAAAATCTCTCTCTCTCTCTCTCCATACAGCTTATGATGCATATGTACAAGGCGTAATAATAATGATATAGAAATGGGCAAAAAACAAAAATAATGTAGCCTATTCCTAAGTGAATTATTCTGATTCCCGGTTATTTTACTGTGGGCAATGAGGAGATATTGTGACACTGAGAAAATTCATTTATGTACTGACATTGTGAGTCAAGATTTTTCATTTACTGGAGAGGGAGATTTTGTAACCAAAGGGCCCACTTATTAATATATCAGAAACAAAATTGTATTTTGTATTCTATTTTATATTTTATGACATATGGTATTTTACAGTTATAACGGTGTTTTGAATTATTGCATTTATATATGTATATTAATTGCCTATTTCTCTTTTATTTTGTATTAATTTTAAACAACTTATATATTTTCCTTCATGTTTGATTTTGTTGTCATTATCTTTAATGACGCAGTATCCTACTACGATCAATTTGCTGATCATCCGAATCCCTATATTCATAACCAAGTTAGGCTATTCTAATTTCTTGAAAATTCAAAACTGTCTCGTTCAATAATTAATTTATAGAAAATATGCTAACATATAAATGTGCTTTTTTTTTTATATATTTTCATTATGAATGTAAAGAAATTGTTACACAGTTCATTAAGTAACACGACTTGGTATTCATATAAATAAATTAGACAACAGCCATCATGGCAGCGTTCAGGGAGGTGCTTCAGCGGCGGGTCACGAAGCATGACGTGAATTGACCACAGTGAGGCTAGTATTGGTACAATAATCATGCACACTCAGTAAAACTATTCAGCACCAGTCCTTCAGTAGTTTTCGTTCACCAAACAACGGCTCAACGAAACGTATTGAAAAATTCACTTTGATGCTATGAAAATCCAAGGAGAAATAGTATGACTCCAGATATTAATCATGATTGCTGAAACGTAGTATCTAATGCTTGATGGGATATTACACGAAAAAAAAAAAAAATGCATGTCTTCCATAATTATTTCGGAAATGCGCTCATAAAACGAGAGAAAAATCTCCTTAATCTCGTCTCCTATCTTATGACGTCACAAATGGGCGGGAAAAGGCAACGGACGCGCTCAGGTAATTTTGAAAACCGGCGAACGGACAGCACCTCATCCCTGAAGGTGGTCAGTTAGTAACTTGCATAAAGCTATTGTTTCAATAAGCGACATTGCTCAGTCGCTGGGCATCAGCCGACCAACCGTGTGTGTTTGTGTGTGTACTCGTATATGACGGAAGAGGTAATGTAAATACCTTGTACAGGAGTAGACGTCAACATTGCACTAGGCGTATTGCTCTTCAAGATCAGCGTATCATTGGCGCGGCTTATTTAAATCGCCCATCCACCGTTACAACCAAGAGAGAGAGAGAGAGACTTGCTTGACGAATTGTCTTTCTCTTACACTACTGGAAATTTGTACGCAGTTTGTATCTAGTGTTTATTAATCTTAATATCCAAAATGAATAGGGGTAAATGTTTTTTTTTTAAATTTGAGAAGAATAATTTGTTATAGTACCTTCTTGAAAAGTTTTATTCGTAACAAATGGTACAGCTCTGTACGTAACAATTGTAATTGTTACTAAGGCTAGTAACACTTTTGTAGACCGATGTTTACAGATGTTACGCTGATGAAAAAAGGATTTATTACAGATGTTGATAACTTTGATATTATAAAAAGTAACATCTTGGAATTTTATATTAAAAATGAAAATAGAGTTGGAAAAGTAACAAGATGGAAATTTCACATATACACCAATCATAGTAATCATTATGTGTGGTGGTTTTATGTACTTCAGAGAAAGTTGCCAATTATCACTTTTATAGGTTGTTGTCCGAAAGATTTTGGAGTTGCACAAAAACTTTGTTTTTTTAAATGTAAGTTTACCTTTTATGGTTTTAGATTTGACTGCACACTTTGTGTGGTATCATTTTTCTTATAGACACTTTACATACTGAATGTTTTACCATTTTGATTAAAAGTCCAGAGATATTTTTTAAAATACTAAATGGGGTACTGGCGGTAGCTTGGAGTCACAGGCTACGGAAACATTAGACAGCCACCCTGCATCCTACTACCAAGCCTTCTCCTCTATTCTTCTTCTAACATGCATTTTTTCCCATTTTTGTATGGGGTCACGATGCCTTCTTTTGAAGGACTTTTGATTTGGCTTTAGGGTTAGACCTGTAGTCTTCGATTTTTTGCCCTGATAGTGGGACATCATTTTAGACCCCGGTGCTCGTGGTATGTTTCATGTATCAAACCCAAACCCAACGCCCTTCTTCTAAAGCAGCGAGAAGTTGTTGCGCGGGTTTATTAGAGTTCAAAGACGTGTGAGATGTTTGTTATGTTTTTAGAAGGTGTTGTAGTGGCTTTGTTTAAATGTGCTTTTATTTAGTCTGTAACACCCATTTGCTGTTTTGCAAATATATCCGTTGATTACATATATAATCCTTTGGATGTCTACACGGATAGCGAAGTGTCTCTATTGCTGTATTTTAATTTTTACGATGCCATTGATGGTAAGTGACTTTGGTTACAAGTTTTGCCCAATTTGTTGATGATATTACAGTTTATTAGAGTTCTTAATAGTCTTAAAACAGTTTAAACTGATAGTGGGTAACAATTGTACACATTCTTTGTGCTCGTGGGATTTAATTAAGGGGAGTAGTAGTATTAAAGTAATTTAACCAGACCACTGAGCTTATCTTCAGCTCCCGTAGGGCTGGCCCGAAGGATTAGGATAAAATACCACATAGGCTCACATTCTTGTACTGTAACACATACACACAATAAATACATTTGCTCATGCTTCCACACTAAAAGGTAATTAAAATTCATAAAAATATTTAAAAAAAAATTAAATTTAAATTCGACAAATGCTATGTTTTCGTGCTTCTATTATTTACTTATTTTTATATTTTATCTATCAAACCTAAGTTCCGCATGAACAACAAAATCGGAACGACTGAAAATGTAAAAGATTCTGACAAAGTTTCACTATTTATTCCCAAAAGTTGACAGTCGCTGTTGGTCATACTTTGTACACTCACATAACACGTCTGAAAGTTATTATCCGTGTGGGCTGCTCATTACGTGCCCATGTGTCAGACGAGCATGGCCTATTCAGAGACGTGTCAGAATTACTTGTGCGTCTCTCTCTCTCTGATATGATGAACTCCATTTTTTAACAATAGGTTTTGTTTCAATTTATTACTTTCAGGTTGTTCATTCCATATATATTGCCATTTATTTATTATACCCATTTTTATGTGTTACATAATCAGTAACAGGGATAAAGACATTTGATCTTGTCATGTGGGTTGCTTCTTTGTCTGCATCTTCATTTCCTTTGATCCCTAGATGGGCAGGGATCCAACATAGCCTATTTCTACATTTTTTCCATTGGTGAACTTAATGAAGATGGATAGCTAAAATGGAAGACTAGTGGGAAAAGGTTTAAAATAAACAACCGAAAGCCACGTAGCTACAGTACCGTACCTACAGTAATCGCTACTGAACGCAGAATGCCACGAAGGCGCCATTTTAAGCAATGCGCTACTATGCTAAATGGACGCTTTTAAAAAGTGAAAAATGTTCCAGTAGTTTTCCTGTCAAGGCTGTAAAAAAAAAAAATAGATTCAACGCTTGTTTTTATTTTCAAGATGACTTTGCATTGTTTAGAGGGGTGTTGAATCGTTTGGTTTCTAAATAAATGACAGATCATTTGGTTTTGTAATGCTCAAGTATCTTACCAACTGGTGCTTAAGTAGTTTTAGCATCCAGGCGTGATTTTTATTATATATTTTTTCATAGTTACTCTCTATATTCTTTTTCAGTCGGTATAGATTTGGCCTATCTTGACATGCGAACAGTTTTTAAATGTCCAAATGGACCTGACATAGAGAGAAAGAGAGAGAGAGAGGGAGAACAGAAAAGTCTAGAGTAAAAATGTACCATGTCTTGAAAATAGCTGATGCCATTTCGTATTCATGCTCATACTGATATCAAGATGATTTACTTAAGAATTCCCTTTGGTGTTTCAAATTAGTCATGGAGACCACATTTAACATTTATTGCAACAAAATTCGACCAGCTGAAGTTGATCGAAATCCCCTTCGCACAATATTTTTTTTTTTCAACAGTAGGTAATTGGCTATGATTGACGTACTTAGAGTAGAGAGATTTGCTACCTTTACTAAGAAGCTTTGTGTGAGATGTCCGAAAGAGATTAAATTCCCAAAAGTGTTTTTCAAATAATTTCACTTGAGAGGCCCAAGTAGTAGAAGAATTCCACTTTAAAGGTCAAGGTATTGACTCCGATTTTTGTCACTGGAGGGCGAGGAATAACATAATTTATGGGGCCGAAGTTCTATAAAATGACTTTTATGTAGTTTTCACCCTTTCTTTCCTTAATGTTTATATAAATGAACAATATGGCAAATGAGAATGTGGGGGCATGAAAAATCGATAGATTATGACAAAGTTCATTTGACATCTAGGCCTATAGCCTAAATAATGTAATTAGTTGCTCCAATGCCCTCTCTGCAGTTTTAAAAAAATGAATTATTACTAAAATATTTGTTTACGTGTTTTCTTAGTCAGTTGTGTAAGGTGACACTGGTTCATGTAGAATATATATACTTCCCTACAGGTAATGACTTTCTAGTCAGAATGCTTTATGAAAGTCTGGCAAGTTACAATTCAGTAAACAGTCGATTAAGAATGTCGGTTAGGATTGCATATAGACCTGTTAGGAAACTTTCTTGGTCAACCTGGGTATGTGACAGCGAATTTTTTGTTTTAAATAGTTAGTGATCGGGTGAACTGGTTGGCTGCATCCGAGTGAGCACATTATTACATTATTTGGGTGGCCACTCTAAGTTAATGTCTGATGCATTGCGATTGAGATTCGAATGTCGCCATGAAAATGGTCCTGTTTACTGTGGAGACTATCCTTAGTCCAGTGAATCAGCACTCTTCACAAGTGAAGATATCTTGGTCATCATCTTCGTTATTGCCTCCAAAGTCTTAAATCCTTTGTGAAATCCTGCCACTTCAGTCCTTCCTGTGCTCTCATCTCCACAAGGCTCTCACCTCCAGCCTTCCATCTCATAGTTCTCGTCCAAGTAGGTCTGTCACGTCCTGTTGTCCCCGGGATTGAGTGAATGACACGTCCCAGCCATCTCAGTCTCCCGTTGGAGAGTTTATTACCTGTGTTTAATACTTTATTGTATTCATGAGCTGTTGACTGACCATAATGAACGTATGCTTTCGACTGAGAGGGTTTGTTTCATTTCAATTTGCTTAGTGACCTTCCCGCTTCTTTAGTCGTTATAACTGGTGGAAAAGTAGGCTATTGACGTACCAGATACGACTGTCGTATATATGTTGCGCCCTCCATAAGGGTGTATTATATTTCAGTTTACCTCGAAGAGGACACAAAAGAAAACCTTGGTAGCGTCGATTTTCACTTCTTCAAGCCGAGGGAGGGCATTCTCTCTCTCTCTCTCTCTCTCTGATAATCTCTTCTCTCTCTCTCTCTCT
Organism: Macrobrachium rosenbergii; assembly: GCF_040412425.1. NCBI lineage: Eukaryota > Metazoa > Arthropoda > Malacostraca > Decapoda > Palaemonidae > Macrobrachium > Macrobrachium rosenbergii. The sequence continues at coordinate 21,175,252 of NC_089788.1, read as the reverse complement.
CTCTCTCTCTCTCTCTCTCCATATTAATATCATATCCTCTCTCTCTCTCCCTTTATCATAACTCATAAACAACTCAAGGCCACTGAATTAACTCTCGAGTTACGAAAATAGACTTTATTTTGAAAATCTAACAAAGCATTAATTGGTTAAATGAATAGGTCACACTCTGACTTCCAAAGTCAAAACCCGAACATAGAAAATGGGATCTTCACACACCTAACAGGGACTAAACTAAAATCGTAAGTCCAAAATTCCCCACACCATATCACCACTGAACAACTCAAGTCAGAATAGTTAAAACGAGTCTTTAGTCGACATGTCCACCGCTCCAGTCTCTCATGCCCTATAGCCCAGGGCATTGTGCCCATTGACATAAGTTCACACAGACTCGTCACTGCTAAGGAAGAAACTTCCCATAAATAACCAGAAAAGCCCATTGAAATGACATGAGTCAACTGGTAATAAAAGGAATCACATAAAAATAAATGAGCACAAAAAACGTAAAATCAGGTAGCAAAAGGAAACGTAATTTCAGTCGGACATGTAAAATAAAAAGAACAATCTTATAAAAGCACATTACTCACTTCAGCAAAACCGAGGATCCATCTCCAAAGAAAATCAGATACACTGCTCCAATTGAGCTCTACAACAGTTCAAACCCCAATACCTAGTTTTCACTTATTTTCTCTCCAGCAAAACTCATCATGACCAACTCACGAACGCACTTACTTCCGGCACGTTTACACTTCGCCTGGGAAAGATCAATGACGACATTTCGGAAGATTCCACTACCTACAATGCAATACGGGTCAACGGACGGTACTCTTTGACACTTGCTCAAAACTAGATTGGAATATCATATCGCATGGCAATCAGTTCCCATGCCCTGATCATGCTTCGGACGAGGTTAACGTTCACAAAAATGATAAATCTCAGTTTTCAAAATGCTAACAAAACCAAGCACTCGCTGTGTTCACATCC
>NC_089788.1:21134271-21166771 GCF_040412425.1 Macrobrachium rosenbergii | reverse complement strand
TGATGACTCTTATACACGAAATGACACGCCAGGCATTCTTCAGTTATGATGGCATGCACTCGCTCGTATATATTGCTCCCATCAAATCTTTTTTATGGCCTCCTTCGAATGACCTGTCCACATTATGAGACGAGTTTTACTTGAAGCATGCATCATCTGTGAGATATTAAAGCTTGTTTTTCTTACGAGACAAGGGCGTATTTATGACTCTAATGAGACATTAGTACAGTATTCTTGTTAGCTAGAATAAAAATACTAAGTAAATAAAAAGTCTATTTTCTAACACCATTCTTCTCATAACATTCGAAAAGTATATTTATGATTATTGTCATTAATGACATTCCTGGAATTGACACGTGTGTGAGATTCTCTCACAATGTATCCTTTCCTCTTAGCGGGTGTGATGCCAGTAAGTATCAATTTTCGGGCTTTGAGCAAGGTATTTGGGATTAAGTTACTATGCTCGTACCATATCTCGATTCCGTAATATGTTTGAATCCGTTTCTGGGGAAAACCTTGAATCTAAATTTGGAATTCAATTAATAAAACTTCCTGCATGAAAGGACTCTAAATGGGGTTGTAATGAAACTTTCTGCAATGTTGGACTGTAACTGGGGTTGTAATGAAACTTTCTGGACAGTAGGACTCTAACTGGGGTTGTAATGAAACTTTCTGGACAGTAGGACTCTAACTGGGATTGTAATGAAACTTTCTGCAAATTGTACTATAACTGGGGTTGTAATGAAACTTTCTGCAAGGTAGGACTCTAATTGGGGTTATAAAAAAAGTGACTGGACGGCAGGACTCTAACTAGGGTTGCAATGAAACCTTCTGCAAGGTAGGACTCTAACTGGGGTTGTAATGAAACTTTCTGCATGGTAGGACTCTAACTATGTTGTAACTAGGGTTGTAATGCTTTCTGCATGGCAGGAGGTAGGACTCTAACTGGGGTCTGCATGGCAGGACTCTAACTGGGTAAACTTTCTGCATGGCAGGACTCTAACTGCATGGGTTTTAATGAAACTTACTTTCTCATGAAAGGTAAGAACTCTAACTGGGGTAATGGTTTAAAAAACTTTCTGTACTAGGGTTGTACTAAAACTTCCTGCATAGTAGTAGGTTGTAATAACTGTAGTTGTAATGAAACATTCTGCAGGACTGGGGTTAAAATGAAAGTAGGACTCTAACTGGGGTTGTAATGAAAACTGTTTTTTGTATAGTAGGACTCTAACTCTAACTGGGTTAATGAAACTTTCTGCATGGTAGGACCTGGACTGAGGTAGTAGGACTCTAACTGGGATTGTAATGAAACTTCTCACTGGATGGCAGGACCCGAACTGGGGTTGTAACAAAACTTTCTGCATGGCAGGACTTGAACTGGGGTTTTAATGTAACTTTCTGTACAGTAGTTAATCTAACACTTTCTGGGGTCGTAAATGAAACTCTTCTGTAATGAAACTTCGTGGACTGTAGGATTCTAACTTTGGTTGTAATGAAACTTTCTGCATGGTAGGACCAGGATTGGGGTCTGAAAGGTTGTTTTTAATGAAACTTCCTGCATGGTAGGACTCTAGGCTTTTGGGGCTGACTGGAGTTGTAATGAAACTTTCTGCATGGTAGGACTTGGATTTTGGGGTTGTAATGAAACTTACTTTATTGTAGGACTGTAACTTTGGTTGTAATGAAACATTCTGCATGGTAGGATCCGAACTCTAACTGTATGGTAGGATTCAAGTGGGGTTGTAATGAAATTTCTTTCTGCATGAAGGATCCGAACCCTAACTGCATAGTAGGGAACTTTTGTAATGACGAATGGACACTTTGCATGGAAGGTTGTAACAAAACTCTAACAGCAGGACTGAACTGGTTTTGTAATGAAACTTTCTGGATAGTTGGAACTTTCTAACTGGGGCTCAACATGGTGTTGTAATGAATCTTTCTGCATGGCAGGACTCTAACTGGGGTTGTAATAAAATCTTTCTGGATGGACTCAAAGGTGGTTCTGAAAACTGGGGTTGTACTGAATGAAACTTTCTGCATGGTAGGACTCTAACTGGGTTGTAATGAAATTTCTTGCATGGCCGAATGCTAACTGGGTTTGTAATGACACTTTGTGAAGGACTCTAACAGGGGCTGTGCTGTAATGAAACTTTCTGGATAGTTGGACTCTAACTGGGGTTGTAATGAATCTTTCTGCATGGCAGGACTCTAACTGGGGTTGTAATGAATCTTTCTGCATGGCAGGACTCTAACTGGGGTTGTAATGAATCTTTCTGCATGGCAGGACTCTAACTGGGGTTGTAATGAATCTTTCTGCATGGCAGGACTCTAACTGGGGTTGTAACGATACTTTCTGCATGGAAGGACTCTAACTGGGGCTCTAATGACACTTTCTGCATGGAAGGACTCTAACTGGGGCTCTAATGACACTTTCTGCATGGAAGGACTCTAACTGGGGTTCTAATGACACTTTCTGCATGGAAGGACTCTAACTAGGGTTGACTTTCTGCATTGTAACTCTGAAACTTTCCTGCATGGAAGGAATCTAACTGGGGTTGTAATGAAACTTTCTGCATGGTAGGACTCTAACTGTGGTCATGTAATGACACTCACTGCATGGAAGGACTCTAACTGGGGATGTAATGAAACTTCTTGGACAGTAGGATTCTAACTGGGTTTGTAATGAAACTGCATGGTAGGACTCTAACTGGGGTTGTAATGAAGCCTTTTGCACGGTAGGATTCGAACTGGGGTTGTAATGAAACATTCCGTATGGTAGGATGTGAACTGGGGTTGTAGTGAAACTTTCTACATGGAAGGACTCTAACTGGGGATGTGATGAACTGGGGTTGTAATGAAACTGCAGGAAGTTTTCATGGAAGGACTCTAACTGGGGATCTATAATGAAAACTTCAGGTGCACTGTAGGATTTCATTTGGGGTTGTAATGAAACTTTCTGAATGACAGGATTCGAACTAGGGTTGTAAGGAAAGTTTCTGCGTGGTAGGATACGAACTGGGGTTGTAATGAAACTTCCTGCACGGTAGGATTCGAATTGGGGTTGTAATGAAACTTTCTGCATCTTAGGATACGAATTGGGGTTTGTAATGAAACTCTACATGGTAGGATACGAACTGGGGTTGTGGTGAAATTTTCTGTATGGTAGGATCCGAAACTTTCTGTATGGTAGGATCGAACTGGGGTTGTAATGAACTTTCTCTGCATGGGTAAGGACTTTCTGGACAGTTGGATCCGAACTGGGGTTGTTATGAAGCTTTCTGCATAGTAGGACTCGAACTTGGATTGTAATGAAACTTCCTGGATGGCAGGACCCAAACTGGGGTTGTAACAAAACTTTCTGCATGGCAGGACTTGAACTGGGGTTTTAATGCAACTTTCTGCACAGTAGTAATCTAACTGGGGTCGTAATGAAACTTTCTGTACCATAGGACTCTACTTGGGGTTGTAATGAAACTTCCTGCATGGTAGGACTCTGAGGTTGCAATGAAACTTTCTGCCTGGTAGAACTCTAATTGGGGTTGTAAAGAAACTTGCTGCATGGATGGACTCAAACTGTGGTTGTAATGAAACTTACTTTATTGTAGGACTGTAACTTTGGTTGTAATGAAACATTCTGCATGGTATAACTCTAACCGGGGTTGTAATGAAATTTCTTGCATGGCCGAATGCCAACTGGGTTTGTAATGACACTTTGTGCATGGAAGGACTCTAACAGGGGCTGTGCTGTAATGAAACTTTCTGGATAGTTGGATTCTAACTGGGGTTGTAATGAATCTTTCTGTATGGCAGGACTCTAACTGGGTTTGTAATGAATCTTTCTGTATGGCAGGACTCGAAATGGGGTTGTAACGATACTTTCTGCATGGAAGGACTCTAACTGGGTTTCTAATAACACTTTCTGCATGGAAGGACTCTAACTGGGGCTCTAATGACACTTTCTGCATTGGAAGGACTCTAACCACGGTTTAATGAAACTTTGTGAATGGCACGACTCTAACTAGGGTTGTAATAAAACTTCCTGCATAGTAAAACTCTGACTGAGGTTGTAATGAAACCTCCTGCATGGAAGGAATCTAGCTGGGGTTGTGATGAAACTTCCTGCACGATAGGACTCTTGCTGTGGTCGTAATGACACTTACTGCATGGAAGGACTCTAACTGGGGATGTAATGAAACTTCGTGGACAGTAGGATTCTAACTGGGGTTGTAATGAAACTCTGCATGGTAGGACCAGGACTGGGGTTGTAATGAAACTTTTTGCACGGTAGGATTCGAACTGAGGTTGTAATGAAACATTCTGCATGGTAGGGATGTGAACTGGGGTTGTAATGAAAATTTCTGCATGGAAGGACTCTAACTGGGGATGTGATGGAACTTCGTGCACCGTAGGATTCTTACTGGGGTTGTAATGAAACTTTCTGCATGGTAGGACCTGGACTGAGTTTGTAATGAAACTTTCTGAATGATAGGATTCGAACTAAGGTTGTAAGAAAACTTTCTGCATAGTAGGATACGAACTGGAGTTGTATTGAAACTTCCTGCATGGTATGATTCGAATTGGGGTTGTAATGAAACTTTCTGCATAGTAGGATTCGAACTGGGGTTATAATGAAACTCTGCATGGTAGGATACGAACTGGGGTTATAATGAAACTTTTTGCATGGTAGGTTACAAACTGGGGTTATGTAATGAAACTTCCTGTACGGTAGGTTACGAACTGGGGTTCTAATAAACCTTTCTGCATGGTAGGGCCTGCGTGGAAGGACTCTAACTGGGGATGTAATGAAACTTTGTGGGCTGTAGGATTCTAACCTCGGTTGTAATAAAATGTGCTGTATGGTAGGACCAGTATTTGGGTTATAATGAAACTTTCTGCATGGTAGGATTTGGACTGGGGTATAATGAAACTTTCTGCATGGTAGAATATGAACTGGGGTTGTAATGAAACTCTGCATGGTAGGATACAAACTGGGGTTGTAATGAAAATTTCTGCATGGTAGGACACGAACTGGGGTTGTGATGAAACATTCTGCATGGTAGGATCCGAACGGGGGTTGTACTGAAGCTTTCTGTATGGTAGGATTCAAGCAGGGGTTGTAATGAAACTTTCTGCATGGTAGGACTCGAACTGGGGTTGTACTGAAAGTTTCTGCATTGTAGGAATCGAACTGGGGTTGTAATGAAACTTTCTGCAAGGTAGGACTCGAACTTGGGTTGTAATGAAACTTTCTGCACAGTAGGATCCGAACTGGGGTTGTAATGAAGCTTTCTGTACAGTAGGATCCGAACTGGGGTTGTTATGAAACTTTCTGCATAGTAGGACTCGAACTTGGGTTGTAATGAAACTTTCTGCAATGTAAGATGCGAACTGGGGTTGTAATTAAACTTTCTGCACAGTAGGACTCGAACTGAGGTTGTAATGAAACTTTCTGCACGTTAGGACCCGAATTAGGTTGTAATGAAACTTTCTGCATGGTGGGACTCGAACTTGGGTTGCAATGAAACTTTCTGCATGGTAGGACCTGGACTGAGGTTGTAATGAAACTTTCTGCATGACAGGACTCAAACTTGGGCTGTAATGAAACTTTCTGCAGGGTAGGACACGAACTTGGGTTGTAGTGAAACTTTCTGCGCAGTAGGACTCGAACTGAGCTTGAAAGAGACAGTGGTTCTGCACATTACTCTTTAAGTATCATGATGGATTGTAATGTATTTTAGCCAAGGTGCACAAGATAAATCCATCGAATTCAGGTATATTTTACCAGAATTAAACTCTGGTAACGTGATGTTTAACACTGTTAGGAAAATTTATTTGTTTTTCGCTTCCTTCCTCCATCGCTTTTTTCTTTTTCTACTTATGTTTGGACTAAAAATGGGCATTAGATTGCCCATCATTTTGGTCTTTGCAATTAAAGAAATTACTATTATATTATTTTAACGAATGCCAAAAAATGTTTAAAAACTCTGCTAGTCATTAGCTAAATATCCAACTACTCTGTAACGACATTTATTCACCATTCCATAATGGAGATAAGTCTTTTATGAGCTGGAAACGTTCGTTTTAATGAAAATTTGTGAGGCTTTACTGAGGGCATTCGTTGATTTGCGTCCGTTGGTTAAAATAAAACAAATATTCGCAAAATAACGAATGCTTAGATAAATACGCAAAACATTCAGTATAATATTAATACAAACCAACTGGTTTTAATTGTATAAACTGACGTCAAACTTGTTGCAGTCATCTTCGACAGATAAAATTATAATCTCACAATAAAATAAGAGAAAGTCATTGAGAAATAAACAAATAATATGTTTATTCAGACTTAGTTTAAAGGCAAGAACAGGTGCTCCGCACATAGGTTGAAATAAGTGCAATTTGCAAAGTTGGTGAAGAATTGCAGTCAGGTTATGTTAAGTGAAAATCAGAGAAAGTGTTATAAAAGGAGAAAAAGAAAAATTGGAATAATTTAAAAAGGGCCTTAGGCTTTTCTGGGAAGAATGATGAACATGTGATTTCCTGCCTGCAAACAATTGCTGTTGAAAATGTTCTTGCTGTCTCCTTCTTTCTCTCACCCTCGCTCTCAGTCTTTTTCTTTCCCTTCCCCTCTCTATATACCTCACATGCTTGCACACATAGCACAATAAACATTGGGGAGAATCAAAATGCGAACCAGTGAAAGGAAACTCATTATTATAAATCCTTGGACGAAGGCTAACCGATGACTCAACGTATGGCTGGAAACAGTCAGATTGGACCTGTGTAAATGTATAAAACGGATATCCAGTCCATGGTTGCGGTACCTCAAGAATTATGGCATTGTGTCATCAGCAGCAGCGCCTATTTCTCTTATAGAAACTTTAAGTGTTTTTATATAATATCAATAAAGACACAAATAGACACATGATACTCCTTTCTGCATTAGGTTTTTCTCGATAATGTGTATTGTGTGTTCAAACCGTTGGGTACAGTTTATCCTCCCTGCATCCAGGAACATACGACCGGCCATAAGAACACACCCTAAATTGTTTATATATACATATTACACACATATATCTCACATATATGTACACACACACACACACACACACACACACACACACCACACACACATATATATATATATATATATATATATATATATATATATATATATATATCATTACATGTATCATTGTCACCTATTAGCTTTTTCCTGATAATAGGTGTTGTCTCTTGAGGAAACCGTACAGTTAACAACCCAGTACATCCTTCAGCTGTTTCATATTACAGCATATGAGGGCTCATTGGCAATGTTTCAACACCAGTCCTTCCACAGCGTTAATCACTTCCTCCTGATCACATTCCAGGGCTCCCTGGAAGTCCTGTTCCTTCCATTCCAACACCCCTTTGCTCCCTCATCGTAGTAGGCATTCCGCCTCATTCTCGTGCATTTCAACAATTTCAAAGTATTCACTCTTTTATGAACGTATCGTCCATAAGTACTCCAACCATATTAAGCAGCTCTCCTTATGTAAAACCTTCTTGATTTACTTACATTCTACAAACTCATCTCAACAATGCCCTAATGTTTTCTTCAATGAACATTCTAAGTAGACGCTTCACTTTCGGAAAAGGAAAACTAGATCAAGTGTCATTTTCTACATGCTAAATGTTACCCCCACAGCGCTCCTCTCTTCCAGACCTTTTTCAAAGTTTTTGATATCTTCCATGATTGGGCGATGTTATGATTAACCCCTTCTCGTATTCTTTCCATCTTCCTTTGCAATACCTTCCAGACACAAGCAAGATAACAAGTTCCATTCTTTCACCGTTCTTGGTCAAAGTTTTGTTCCTTTCTTGGGCTGAATTTTCTTTTATAATAATAATAATAATAATAATAATAATAATAATAATAATAATAATAATAATAATAATAACGTTTTTTTTCTTTGATAAAGAGGACATTAACAAGCTTGGAGATTTCCAATATATATACTATTTCGAAAAACACTTCAGAATAGTGTAAAACAGGAAAATATTTCTGACTTCAAAATGACAGAAAAGAAAATCTGCGAAAATATTGCACGAATGAAAAGAAATGAAGGTGAAGGAATAAATAAAAATTGGAAATAACGAGGTGGAAGAAAATCCTCTTTTCAAATGTTCAATACAGGAATATGAGACACTCTGGTAGTCTCGCAAAACCGGTTATGACGCTAATGGCATATGCAGATGGAGTGACATCTAGGAAGATCTCTTTGGAAATGTAAAGTGATGAAATAGAAGGTCATTGATTTAACAGCGATGTTTGACAGCTGTCTTTGAGAAATGTAAACACACAAACACAAAGTCATTGATTCAACACACGATGTTTGACACTGTCACACACACACACACACACACACATATATATATATATATATATATATATATATATATATATATATATATATATATATATATATATATATAGTGTATGTGTATAATACATATATATATATATATATATATATATATATATATATATATATATATATATATATATATATATATATATATATATATATATATATATATATATATATATATATATATATATATATATATATGTGTGTTTGTTTGTATATATATGGGTAAAATCCACAACAATAACAATACATTATGACGTCTCGTAGATACTTTCAACGTTATTAGCTTAGAGTTTTATTAAAATATCGAAGTGCCATTGTATATTATGGTGGGGTATGTCTTTGATGATTTTGATATAGGTGTACCTACATGATGTATATATATATATATATATATATATATATATATATATATATATATATATATATATATTTATATATATATATATATATATATATATATATATATATATATATATATATATATATATATATATATATATATATATATATATATATATATATATATAAATTGTCGGTACGTTTCTTTTGTCATGCCATAATTTTTTTGTGATCGACCGTTGACCAAGTTTTGTATTTATTTTTGTTTTGTTTTTCTTTATTTTTTTTTATATTGGAAGAATCTAAAGTCGCGCAAGTAGATTTGCAAACGTTAATATTGTAAAGAATATGTGGCTCATTTAATATTTGAAGTCAATCTAATAGGAACTTAGGTTTAATATATACCCTCATCCTGCAATAAAAGCACAATGAACCGTTGTCTTTCGTTAGTCGCTCAGGACAAGTTGTAAAGCAGGCTGTATCGTAAGTGCCGTCAGGAAATTACACGGAAAATACAAGGCCCTGCGTTTAACTGTTACAACCAAGCATTTACTTTTAGGTGGAAGTTTCATGGAAAAATGGAGAGGCTTAATCATGAGATTATGAATGCTATCGTTGCATTAGAATTTTACGGTTGTAGTATGTTGGAAATATGCCATTTCTGCGCAGATACACACACACACAAACATATATATATATATATATACATATGTGTGTACATATATATATATATATATATATATATATATATATATATATATATATATATATATATATATATATATATATATATATATATATATATATATATATATATATATATATATATATATATATATATATATATATATATATATATATATATATATATATATATATATATATATATATATATATATATACAGTATATATAATATGCATACGTATGCATATACTGTACATATATATGTATACAAGCATTTGTGTGTGTGAGAGAGAGTGAGTGTTTGGGGGAGGAATGTCATCAAAAAGATGGAATAACTGAAAGATGACTGACACTGAAAGTGAAAATGCACCGAAAAACAAAATTCTTCATCAGATCATTGGTGCTGATACTGAGCGATGTGATTTACGAGGTTAACCCAGGGACCTGCACCCAGTCCATATCTCTTCGTTATGATGATTGATAATTTGAAGGCGCTTATCACAGAGGGAAGATTAATGGGTGTTATGGGAAGATTAATTCAGACTGTTATGAATGTCAAGAGATTTTGGAAAGCGGAGACATGACGATGATAGGAACTGGAGAGAAGTGATGTTCTGAAGTGAAATCAGGCAGAAGTGAAGGTATGATACAAAGTTAAAGGAAACCAGAGATAGACAAGATCTGTAGCTGACGCCATCAGCCAGTTTCGAACATGACCTTCGGCAGCAAAAATTGTTTGCTAAAATCTTCATCGGTTCTTCATGGTCATTTCAAGAATAAGGTGTTGGGCTTTGGGTAACGTTATAAGCAGTTTTCAATAAAAGAAGCGCTTTTAATAGTGACAGTGTTGTGGAGAGATTAAAAAGCTAATGGAATAATATTAATAGATTTCACTTTACTGAAGAAGAAGAAAAACTCAGAATTGTCTTGCATGAAGAAGCCAGTATCAAGTTGTATAGGACTTGCAAGGAGGTATTATAGGAGGTCAGTACCATTCCGGAAGTAGTGCCTGGTAGTTATCTGTTGCGTTGGCGTGAAACGTTAACAATATACATTGAATATAAGAAAAGTAAGCGTGATGTAATTAAAACTGAGACTTGTGAATGGCAGAAAATGATTGGAAAAAAATTTCGTAGCTTTATGCGGTTTAAGCCTTAATAGGATTATATTAGTCGTCTTCAAATTCCGACGTTGGTGTATTAATTGCAAATAATGCAGATGGATGTTTTATGAAAGCATCTTGAACAAACCTGCGCATAAATGACCCAGTTTTTTTAAGTTTAAAATTATGGTTAGATAACAAGGGGTTCATAAACGAGTCAACCTTTGGAATATTTTACAAGTTGTTTTAGCCTGTGGATTTTCAAGATCAAATATTTATGATGAAAAACAAATCCTTAATTTTAAGGATTGCGGAATAGTACTGTTCGGTACATGGTTTTGATTAATTTTCAGTCTCAAGCTAAAAGTATGCCCTGATTACGGAATAAAACCACAATAATCATTGCCACCTGCAGCCAGAAAATGGAATTTGACACATTCATGTGGAATGTATATAAGCGCGAAAGCATTTTCCCAACCAATATCAACAACATTTACGTCAAAACACCGAATCGGCTTTAGGAAATGAACGGGCAGGGCAGCACTGAAAGTCCAGTTCAAATAAAACCTCCCACAAAACGGATACGTGCAAATATTCCAAAGGAGAAATACAAACAGAAACACATTGAGAGCTGTCGGGGAAACATATTTACTTCCCCTTTGTCAACGAGGCAGAAATGATACCCAGACAAAATGCAGACGTCGAAAAGTTTGGCAATGAGGCATTCAACAACAAACAGCGGGACCACCAACAAAGCGTTGGCCTATGAAATGTTTTATTTTGCTTTAGTTTCATCCTTATTATTTCTGTTACTGGCAAAATTTATATTATCTATATTAGAGATATACAAAGTAAAATAATTATCATATATATATTTTATATCATTATTATATAGTATATTAGCATATATATATATATATATATATATATATATATATATATATATATATATATATATATATATATATATATATATATATTAAATCACACATGGACATATTGTACACGGTTTTTTTGTTACTGGATGCGGACTTTCCGGGTATGCCTAAACTTTTAAACATGACGTCATTGGGGTGCTGAATTTCTATTGGTCGGCGGGTCTCATTGTCTCGCTGGCAGTTTGTGCGGCAGCAAGGCAATTCTGGTGCTCCGTAGGACACACCCTCTGCCGCCACTTTCAACAAAGGGCGTAGCCAAGGGCATGATTCCTTTACATGGATAAGCTTCAGAATGCTTTTCCCTTCCGTTTTGAAGTGAGGGTGCTAGATCCATGCCCGGTCTCCCAGATGAAGTCTTTGACTATATATGTATATACAGTATATATATATATATATATATATATATATATATATATATATATATATATATATATATATATATATATATATATAGTATATATACATATATACAGTATATATATATATGTATATGTATATATATATATATATATATATATATATATATATATATATATATATATATATATATATATATATATGATAGGTGTGTTTATTGTTACCTACGTCAATAGTATATCTTATAAAGATATTTTTTATTCGAAATAGGTATCAAGAATAAGTCTTACCTACAGCACCCGTAACATTTCATAGGTATAAAAACACGTATACTGTATATATATATTTGTATGTATATATACTATATATATATATATATATATATATATATATATATATATATATATATATATATATATATATATATACATACATACATACACACGTGTGTCTGTGTATATATTAAAACGAAAAAGGATGCCAGGGAAATAAAAGTTTTAATTTCTTTCTGAACGAGACATATATATATATATATATATATATATATATATATATATATATATATATATATATATATATATATATATATATATATATATATATATACATATATATATATATATATATATATATATATATATATGTATATATGTATATATGTATATATATGTGTGTGTATGTGTGTGTGAACATTTGTCGTGAAAACCAAAGTGAAATCTAAACAGATATGAGGCCAGGGTCTATGTGATTAAGAGGTATCTGAGTTTGTTGACAGAGTAATAATTACCGTATATATGAAATTAGAGGATGCTGAACACTAAGCGAACATGTAATGATGATACCTGTTGACTTTTAACGCGACGAGTAATCACCCTGTTTAGTCTATCACCTGAGACCCCAAAGTTCTGAGTTCGTTGCCCCCCCCCCAACTGTTTACCTCACTTTCTTGGTACCAGTATGTAGGAAAATAAGTCTGCTGTTCATTTCTGCCTGTTCCCAGGTCAACAGTTACCCTGAAACATGTCTAATTTCATGATTTTTACATCTTCCCTACAGGCGTTTTTGCACAGCAATTAAGAAACAGCATATTTGGTTTTGAACGTGTTCTCCAAACTAAATAATGAAAACTGTTGTATACCTGAAATGAATTTATTTATTCCTTGCTGAAAACATTTCTAGTGATGATTTTTTCCAGAAGTTAATTGGGTTTCATGCTTGTTTCACATTTATAGCTAGTGAAATAAAGGAGATATATACTGTAAAAAGATGAATGAATAAACTAACATGTCAGATACAGCTTTTCTGGCTTGAAATAGAACACTTGGTAATTTTCTTGATCATAATCAGGAAAAAACTTGGTGTACCGAATACATATATAAAAAAATATATAATTTATTGTATATGGCAAACTAAAAAGTACCTTCTCTTCACAGACAGTGATACAGGTAAACCTATCAATATGAATTTTTCATTGTTAAAAGTGGTATTCATTTGGCACATTATGTCATAAATACGTTGCCATGTGCGAACAGTAGCAAAGTATCATTAAAGTATGACATATATCATTTTAATGGTGCACTAGTCCTCAGTGCCCTCCTCATCACTCTCAATATCTGCATTTGTTTCACAAGAATGCGCAACTCTGTTTGCACATTCCCTGGTGCATTGGCATGCATCAGTACAGGGCAGGTTCAAGCCCCTGCAACATTTAGTCATGCAGGGTGTTTTACAACCACAGCGGGTATATTCCATCAGTACTTTTGGAGCTGGTCCTTTTTTCTGTTCAGTAAATGGATAAAGAATCATTTGTCACAGTCCAGCCATGACCACTTGGACTTGGTTCACCAGGTTCAGGTTTGAGAGCTTGTTTCCACAATGCTGCTTGGTAGTTGGCTCGTTTTATGTGTTGCTTCAGGGGATTCTGAGATGGTGGAAGTTGATGTGACTGGTGACCCTTTACACAAATGAGAAAATACCGAGCTTCATTGACGCTCTCCACATGGTCAGTGCTATAGAGCTTCACAGTGAATTGTTCACACTGACTGAAGAGTTCTGGACTCTCTTCAAAAGAATCTCCAAGCATTTGTAAAGGCTTTCTAGAGTCTCGATCTTTTTCAATCAAAGCCAGAGCTGCCGCCTTTCCGTTGCCACAGAAAGCACTAGTACTGTCAGTACCTGTGAAAAATATATGCTAACAAGTCACTGTCACCTGATGGATCTGGTGGAGGTTCACAAGTGTGGACTCTGCATTGTATGGGGATTCCATTTGTACAGTGGGTTGTGTTACTGCCACTGAGAGTTTGCTCACTGAGGTCATTATTGTCCCAGCATAAAGTTGTGAACACATTTAGCAGGATATTACTTGGCAATAGTACCCCGCCTTTCTCCTTTTTTATCTGTTTTTGGGCCAAAACAGATTCTAACTCAAGCAACCCATTGTAAGAAATTGTGTCCAAATCTGTTTAAAATGGTCACAAGCTGGGAGCTTCCAGTCAGATGTTTTATGTTCATGCTTAATGAGACATGTTTTGACTCTCCCTTTGGACACATTGTATATGAGATCCTGTCCAACAGCCATGATTCTTCTGTGTAAAGATATGGTTCCACAGTCTCCATTTCATCCCCACCAAACTCGTCTGGAGACATCATCCAAACAAGGAAGTTGTAAACCTGTTCTGGCAAATGAGCTTTATCTAAGGTCACATCAACTGAAGAAACATCTGTCATTAGATTTTTCTGCTTCTTTAGTTCACTTCTAAGATGCTTTGCCACATGGTAGAGATCTGCCTTGGTAATAGGACTAGGGTCCGGTTTGGTTTCATTTTCAAAATGCTCAGAGTCAAAGTCAGGCCTTATGGTATCAGCAAGTCGCAAACCTGCTTCAACAATTTGCCCTTTAAGAATTTCTGATAAAAACAAGATCTCTGATTCATTCTTTTTGCTAGGTTGCCAAAATGAAAGTTGTTTTCCAAAGGTTTTAAGCAAGCGGTTCTTGAGTTTGTATGATTTGTAATTTGGAGCTTCTTTACCATGTGCTGCTAGGTGAGTATTGAAATGTTCTAAAAGAATGCCCATTGACATTGTTTTGTGCCCACTAAGCACGCCTCTTTTGACCTCTTTTACAACTGAGGTGTAGGCTTCTTCATACGGATCCTTTGCCTTTGGTACATCACATTTTTTAAGAGCATCTAATGAACTTTTCTTGGTTTACCAAACATAGCAACTATGATGGTAGCACACTTCAATTGCAATTGGATCACTGTCAGAAAGTTCACGCACTGTACGATTATCTCACAATCTTGCAGCCTGAAAGGTTCTATTTCTAGCTTCAAAAGTCATGCACTGAACTAGGGGCAGGATGTTCCTTTTGGCTTTATCATACTTTCTAGTCCTAACAGATCACACAGAGTTTGGACAGGCAGCTGGCCTTGGAACGGTGATGCCGTTTGAATGGTTGTAGGTCTGCCTTGTCAGCAGGTTCAACAAAGTTCTCATCCCTTTGTCTTTTCAGCCTTGCAATGTGATCTCGATTTGTGTAGGCCTGATAGCAGGTCCGATGGTAGACGCCTAATGGTCTATTGTCCAATGTGTCCTTCAAACATTTATAGATTTCATCATTTCTTTCCCTGGCTGCATTGTAGAAAGTATGCCAGCTGACTATGGAGAACGGAGTCAAGTTACCAGTTGTACCCTCTTTATGACAAAGACACTTTGAAAAGTCTACTTGAGAATAATTAGTAGGAGTAATTACGGGAGGATGCATATCAAAATAAGCCATTCTAATCATGCATATTCTACTAGCTTCTACAATACTCTGCATTTACTGTGGATTCGTCACCATCACCAGAAGACTTACTGCCTACAAAGAGAGAGGAAAGAAGAATTATAAGGTAAAGCCTTTTAAGCACCCATAGCCCTTTTGACGGTCAATAATGGAATGAACTTTTCCAGTTAAAATCTTATCAAAATATTCCTGATATACCTACTTGTGTGTGTAGAAAGTCTGGAGATGTAAAACTAATAAAACCAAAAAATTGCGTAACATTATTACTATATTTCATATTGTTTCCATGTCAAAACTATTAGAATTAGAACGTGGTTAATTGCATTTGAAAGATCTTAGAATTTTGAATAACACACGGTTATCAGATATCAATATTTTAAAGAAAAGCTATGAAAAAAGTAAAACTAAGATAAAAATACTGATTTTATCATAAATTGCATCAATAATTATTAAAGAAATTATTTCTGCCAAATTCAAAAT
Organism: Macrobrachium rosenbergii; assembly: GCF_040412425.1. Taxonomy (NCBI): domain Eukaryota; kingdom Metazoa; phylum Arthropoda; class Malacostraca; order Decapoda; family Palaemonidae; genus Macrobrachium; species Macrobrachium rosenbergii. The sequence continues at coordinate 21,150,675 of NC_089788.1, read as the reverse complement.
TTAATGACAAAGATTTGTAGAAAATTTAAAGACCCTCACAATGATAGTGAAATCATTCAGATATTAGTCATAGGCACTGTACAACCCAAAAATTATCTTTAAATCAGGAGAAAAGGCTGTGTATAGGGTAGGTGTAAAAATCATGAAATTAGACATATTTCAGGGTAACAGCAGACCTGGAAACAGGCGGAAATGGAAAGTAGACATATTTTCCTATAGTTTGATACCAAAAAAGTGAGCTAAACAGTGGGGGGGGGGGGGCAACGAACTCGAAATTTAACCCCCTTATTGGAAATCATGTGATGGACTAGTTTCCCTGAATACTATATCGGAAAATGAAGTGTTTGTACGAGATCCAGGTTTTCTTTCAGTGTAATGGGTAGACGCCCGGTGCAGCCAAGCTTAACGACGAAGTAATAATGTCAGTCGCAGACCCAAAAAATGAAATGACGAAAACCAGCAAAGTAAAGATAATTGATGGTATCAGCCTTTCGGTGTGATTCATTCATCTGTCTCTCTGGCAAATGTACCGTTAATCGCTGATAGAGACGCAGTGCATCATTGTTTCCCACAGAATTTTCTCACTGCCTCCTCCGCCTTCTAAATGGTGAGTGATGGCTGTTATTAATCGAGACGGTGTCCGGAATGCGAAAGGCTGCTCTGGAATGATCTGAAAGGTACTTGATAAATCGTTGTTTACAAGTTTATGCTCTCTCTCTCTCTCTCTCTCTCTCTCTCTCTCTCTCTCTCTCTCGTTAGGCGAGTCGGTAGAGTTGTCGACTAGCACTCGCTAGGCCCGAGTTCGATTCTCCGGCCGCCTAATAAGGAATTAGAAGAATTTATTTCTGGTGATAGAAAATCATTTCTCGCTATAATGTGGTTCGAATTCCACACTAAGCTGTAGGTCCCGTTGCTAGGTAACCAACTGGTTCTTAGCCAGGTAAAAATAAGTCTAATCCTTCGGGCCAGCCCTAGGAGAGCTGTTAATCAGTTCAGTGGTCTGGTAAAACTAAGGTATACTTAACATTTTTTCTCTCTCTCAAATTAATTATCGGTGAATTATGAAGCACGAAACGTAAAAGACTGAGAAAAAAATGTCCGTTTAGTGTGCTGTACTCTATAAATGTCAAAATCAAAATGGACGAGTAAACGAAGAAATGAATTATTAACCTCTTAAGATGAAAGGAGAAAAGTAGGGGAGGATTCCAAACAGCGCACAATGACTAAGCAGGGTACGTCTAAAATCCGGTCCATTCACAAAGGATTAAGACTGATTTCCGTCGGAAATCTGCTTACATGGGGTTGGAATGGCAATGTAATACAACTCAGGGCATTCGTGATTTGCATGTTTCGATTCTGCTGTTTAATTTTAATTCCGTTTTTTACCTCGTCTTTTTATGCATCCTTTTCTGCAATTCTAGGCTTTCTTGTATTTTTACGATGTAGAATTAAATTTCAAGAAGAAAAATCAAGGTCAAAAGATTGAGAGAGAGACAAACATGACGACTTTGAAAATATTCCAGAGACATTCTTGTGTCGCCTCCAGGGGTTCTACACTTAATGAGTCGGTGATAAAAGAAAAATGATGAAAGAGAATTTCGCTCTTACGTAAACATTATCGAAAAATCTGTTTTAATATCAGCGCCCGATATCACTTTAAAAGTAGCACATTTTTGTTTTATCAAACTTTTATTCTAAGATTACTGGCCGAACAGACACTTTTTAGAGAGGAAATATTTAGCCTATGTGCTAATTAAGAATTATTTCGCTTGGGAGTTGGTTAAGTATCAACTTGGTGCACGAAATTTTCGGAAGCTTGTGACGGAAAAGGAATTCTTACGGTCAGGTGTTATCTACTAGATTTTCTAATGAAAAAACAGTTAGTTTATAAAGAAGCCATGTAGGTATTTTCTAGCAACTCCTTATGAATATTTGCATCGATAATTATTTGTCATTCTCGAAATACTATCAAAGATTCTGTTAGTTGGGCTGCGTGGGAGATTGGATGGTTCTTCTCGTATGTTTTATTAACGTCACTCGAATTTTGATCAACAGATCTCTTTAGTAAAAGTTTATTATTGGTCGCCTGTCAGCAGCAAGGACAGGGGACAGGTCATAGTCCTTGCGCGAAGTGCCCTGCAGAACTTACACCACACATTTAATGTTCCTTGATAAACGTTTAACGGATATGAAAAATTTAGAAAATATATCTACGTAAGACTCAAGGTGTAAGCGTGAGAACAAAAACTGTTCTATTTACGGTTAACTTGAACGAAAAGTTTTGGGGTTTGTCGCTCATTCTTTAGATGGTGTAAACTTCTGTAGTTTGCGAGAAGGAGTTTACGTTCAGGTGAAAAACAGTATAAAGAAAGGCTTTCAGAGAGTTGCTTTAAACTCTTGGCACTAACTTCTGAAAGGTTGCCGACTTTTATGTCGTCATTTAAATGTGATAAGACTTTTAGTACTTACTCTTCTCTGTGTAGTACCGGCTTAAAAAAAAAAAAAAAAAAATAATTTCCCAGAATGAAAAAGAGTAAGTTGAAGGAATGCTGTAATTATTTTCTTTTTCCTTTGATCTTTTTTCTGAGTGGTTAAAGTTCGACTTCTAACGTTATTCATAAACTCACAAACAAATACACTTAGGCGAAAGCGCTCATCCGTACATGTAAAGTACATCTACGCTAATGAAGATATCTAATGATGTACCATCTAGAGAACTTCAGCTATCGTATTTGGATAATTTTTGTTTTTCCTGGAACCTACGCTATAAGCAGAGGTGTTCCTTGTACTTGAAATTAGAATCATTGTAATGAAAGGTTTACACATTTTTTGGTACCGCTTTCCTTCTAGCCATCATTACTCAATAATCGCTGTAAATACAACAACAATGATAGAATTAGTAGTAATATTAGTAGAAGTAGTAGTAATTGTAGTAATCCAAGTAGTAGTCAAAAATATAAGCCAAAATACCAAGACGCATAGACAAAGATATACATTGTTCCTCCATACGAACGCGCCATTTGTGAGTTACCTGTCATGTCACTTCGGATAAGAAAAAAAAAAAACACAATTTCCATGTAGAAGTTAAAACGGCAACAAAGTGTAAATTAATTCAATGTTTATTTTACTAAATAAAATTATACTTTGATCTCTATACTTGGAAATTTTAACTTAGATGTCAAATGTTAGATTGTACTGTCGATGCCATTACTTATCAGTTGAAGATTTAAAGTTTCTGCATTTTTTTACAGTGTGATGACGTGGTCATTTTAGACCCTAATTTTATCAGAAGTTTTTTTTACACATTTTGTACTTTTGCAGGGGAAAATCTTAGTAATGAATTCAGAAAGTAGTGAATGTAAGTAAGCCGTGAAAGAGGGTCTCTGAATATGAAACGGACGACATGATGTATATCATAAATAATTTATTAGGCTACAATATGATATAGCAACGTATAGGGAATGGTTATGGCAGACAGAGAAGACAAGCAGAGGAATGATTTTATTTTAATCTTCATATCGATGGAAAGGTTACGTCACAGATTGAGAGAGAGAGAGAGAGAGAGAGAGAGAGAGAGAGAGAGAGAGAGACTTTATGACTCTCTTCATGTGTAGATGTCCAATGTTGGCTGTCTTGTTGTGAGCCAGAAGGAAGTCTAATGCTTTATTAGCTTTTATTTTAGTTAGTCTTTCACTGCACAGTGTAAAAAGGTACGTAACTTAATTCGTTTCTCGGTGCCTTGTGACAATAATTGTGTCATTCCTTCAATTCTTTTTTTTTACTTAATAATATATAAAAACCTCCATTTGTTGTTTATTTAGTTCTTAATTGGCTCAGTATGGGTAATTATGCAAACAGCTGTGCACATGTCGTTCTGTTATGCAAGATATTGTGTCAGAGCACTGCGCCCTTGATTAAAGTTAGGTTAGGGACGGTTACTTTAGGATATGGCCCTCTTGCAATATGTTATCCAAGGTCTAGCCTTGATGTTACTGGTCTGTTTTTAAGCTGTCCATGACCCGCGGGGCAACTCTTCTGAGGTTTGCTCACATACCTGCAGGAAAATAAAAGTTTCCATTTTTATTGATAAGTTTCTTGAACTTCTATATATTGCGATTGCACTATGACCAGTCCTTCGCAATAGATGTAGGTTACCCACCACTTCAATTTTATCTTTCATCATTCTGAACCTCTGAAGCTCGGTAGATTTCAAGGACCCCTTGATGCTTAGCTTAAAGCTATACCAACAAGCATTTAAGTAATGAATAACAGTGGAATTGTGGAGAGTAAGGAAATGCAAATTGGCCTTGAAAGTCCATTTGCTTGCCTCAGTTTGTGTTCGTCTGTCTCTCCGATTCTTTAACTCAGAACAGAGCAATAAACACAACATGGTCAGTCAGGTGATTCCTGGTAAAGCCAGATACATTTGCCAATCGGTACAAATGACAAACATCTCTCGCTCTTTGACGTAACCATATCCATTTGCATGCTAATTTAGAATTACATCTGCTCCGTTCTCTCACTCTCTCTCTCTCATATACTAAAACTCTAATCTCTCTCTCTCTCTCTCTCTCTCTCTCTCTCTCTCTCTCTCTCTCTCTCTCTCTCTCTCTGTTTTCCCAGCTATCTGCTTATCTCTAACGTGACCATATCCATCTGAATGCTAATTAAGATTCTCTCTTAGTCCCCCATTGTTATAATCTCTCTCTCTCTCTCTCTCTCTCTCTCTCTCTCTTTGAAGTGATCTTATCCATCTGAATACAAATAAAAATTACTTAGTCCCTCTTTCTCCAAGTTATGCTGATAAAAATTATCTACTCTCCCTCTCTCTGACGTAACCTTGCAATCGATATTGAGATTAAAATAAAATCAAGTCTCTCTTTTTGTCTCTTGTTTAACATAACAATTTCCTGTAAGTTGCTATATTACACTATATTAAAGATGATGTATTATGTACATTTAAATCACCCTCTTTCACGGTTCACATTATAATTTCCTTACTTTCTAAATTCATTTCCTGGATTTTCCAATGCAAACTTGTAAAATGTGTCAAATATTTCTGAGGAAACTAGGATCTATAATGATAAAGTTATCAAAATGTGTAAAAATGCAGAAACCTAAATTTTTTAACTAATTAGTAATCATAGAGAGTACAGTCTGATGTTTCACATTAGAAGTTAAAATGTCCAGGTATGTAGATCAAAACAGATTTTTATTCACTAAAATAAACATTGAATTCATTTCCACTTATTTGCCTTTTTAACTTGTGCATGGGAGTTTTTAACTTTTTTTTTTTTAAGTGGCATGAAAAGTAACTTAGACCTGCGCGCTGGTATGGAGGCCGGTATTCCTGTTTATCTTTAGGTCGTAGTATTTGGACATACATTTGCTACTACTACTGTTGATGCTACCTGTACTTTTACTAATATGTCTACTGATATTATCATTGTTATTGTAGACACAGTGATTACTGAATAATGATGACTAGAACGAAAGCAAATCAACGATACTTAAACCTTTAATGAAAGTGAAATTCTAACTTCACGTTAAAAAAAATCTCTGTTGATAGCGTAAGTTCCAAGAAAAAAAATCAGTATCAAAATACGAATAGCTGATGTTTTATAGTGAGTACTTCGTTAGGTATATTCGTTAGTGTGTATGACTGTATGGATGAGCCTGCATTCCTGTGCGTATTTGCTTGCGAATTTATGAATGACGTTTGAGATGGAACTTCAACCAAATAAAGTAAAATAAAAAAAAAAAAAAAGCAATCGGAGCATTTATTCAACATGATCTTTTTTATTCTGGGAGCTTGATATTGTTTTTTTTTTTTTTTTTTACTTCTTAAAATCAGTGCTATACAGAGGTGGGAGTAAATACTAAAAGTCTTATCGCATGTCGGTGACGACAGAAAAGTCGACAGCCTTTCCGAAGTTAGTGACAAGAGTTTTAGGCAACTTTATGACAGCCTTTCTTTTTAGATTACTATTTTTTTGTTCCTGAACGTAAACTCCTTCTCACGCAGTGTTCTAAAATATTTAAAGATTTACCAAGAAGCAGAAGTTTTACCATCTAAAGAATGAGCAACAAAACACAGAACTTTTCGTTCACGGGCATCGTAAAAAACAAACGGTTTTTGTTCTTAGGCTTAGGCTATATCTAGAATCTTGCATGGACATATTTTCGAAATTTTACATATACTATAAAAGTTTTGAAAGAAACTTTAATTTCAACACATTCCATTACCATTGTTTCCATTGAAAGGTTTTTCAAAGGTTTATCTTTCTTGGATGCGGTACTACCTTAATTTCAAGATATTTTTTTATTCATCAGGCGGTTTTTAGGGGCTCTTGGCGCCTTCTAAAGCGGCTCCTACCATCAAGTAGAAAAAAGTAAAATTTTCACATTTTTCTTACAGTGGTCACTGCTAACACTTAAGAAACCCATCAAAAAACATTTATTCTGGAATTACTGTAGGCCTAGATGATATTGACAGACATTTTTAATGTTTTTTACTTTTTTCTTAACTCTTTCCAGAATTTATATTTAAATCTACTTTCGTGGCTCAGCCCTATCTATAACTTTTTTTTTCGCAGATATGTCCTTGTTAGTTGGAACCAATTAACTTCAAGGTGATTCAAGGCAATTATTTTTATGATGAAAATTCTTGAAAAATTGCACAACCCTTAGTTACTATACACTTTGTATTAAGCCCGCGTGTTATGGAAACAAATCCCTTTCATGAAATCTACTTCACAGTGAAGAGAAGACGGGATGCCGCAAAGAGTCCTTGTGACTGTATAACCAACCTATCAAGCTTTTGATTCTTTTATATAGATATGTTCCTACTTCGGCAGGGTACACCCTAACGTGGTAAGAGATATTGCTCAAGACTGAACTTCGCCTAAAAGTAACTCATGACGTTTTCTGTAAGAAACTACAGTGATATTTCATATTCTATCATAGAACATATGGGTAACTAAAAATATCAGAGAGCAGGATATATATACTTTAATGAGAAAACAAGACTATAGTTGGTAGCTAGATGCATCTCTGTATTTGGAAGCAATTTTTCAAAAGAGACTGGGCACTCATTCCGTGAAAATGTGGCGGTTGAGGTAGGTGTAGACGCAGGTGTGTAGCTAAACAACTTACTGGGCATGCCCAGTAAGTTGTTTAGCTACACACCTGCGTCTACACCTACCTCAACCGCCACATTTTCACGGAATGAGGTAACCAAGAGGTCCTCCAACAACTAAAGAATTCATTAAGAAAAATATTGTCAATGCTGTTGTCTCAAAAATACAAGAATACTTTTGGGGTAGCTCAGTGATATCGTTGCTGACTGGTGGTCTCGATCCAAGTTTCTCTTAGGTCTGACCGGTTTTCGTTGACGCGCGGTCTTGCTGTCCCTGGGAGGTAGCGATAGGTGGATCTTGGGAGCGCATTTCTCTTATCTACTGAGTCATCAGTAGCCACTGCCTTTTTTATTACCCAAGGCTAATGCGAGCGAAAAGCAGACTTTTTCATCGATTATACGCGATGTAACTTCACTTCATGGGACATTGTACGCCAGTGCTATGACATATCCCTATTCCCTGCAGCTGATTGGCGACCATAATGAACTTTTATGAAAGAGAACTGTTGATCAAAATTCGAACGAAGGTAACAAAAAACAAGGAGAGAAATATCCTATTTTCCATACTGCTCAGCTAACACAGACTCCGACAATATTTCCAGAACTGAAAATAATTATAGAAGAGAATATTCATGAGTTGCTAGTTAATACCCATATGTTTTTTTTTATAAATTATATTATTTTTTTATTTTTTATTTTATTTTAAAACCTAGTAGATAACTTCAAAGCGTCAGAATTCCCTTCTTTCGGTAATAAACTTCCGAAAGTTTCGTGCACCGTGTTGATACTTAATCAACTCGAAAGCGAAATAAATTCCTAATTATGACATAGGCTAAATATATCACTTCTAAAAAGTATATATGTTCGTTCCTTAATCTTAGAATAAAAATCTGATAAAACAAAAATGTTGAAGTTATAAAATAATATCTGGCGTTGACACTAAAACACGTTTCTCAATAATGTTTATCTAAGAGCGAAATTCTCTTTCATCATTTTTCTTTTATCGCAGACTCATTAAGTGCAGAACCCTTGGAGCCGAGACAGGAATGACTGGAATGTTTTCAAAGTCGTCAGGCTATATTAAACGGGGAAAGCTTCGTGTCTCTTTCACTCTTTTGAGCTTCATCTTTCCTCTGGAAATTCAATTCTACATCATAAACAACAAGATAATCTAAAATTGCAAAAAGAAGGAGTAAAAACATGAGGTAAAAACGAAACAGAGAATAAAAAGCAGAATCGAAATGTAAACATCACGGGAATTACAAACATGATAATTATCATCTTTCATCAGATTATTTTCGTCTGCAGAAAAATAATTACCAGCAAGATTAAAACGGATTTCCTCCAGTTTTATATTCTCTCTCTCTCTCTCTCTCTCTCTCTCTCTCTCTCTCTCTCTCTCTCTCTCTCTCTCTCTCTCTAATGCTGCAATCTTCAACCGACCAACTATTCAAAGCAAAGTGTTTACGCTTCTGGCAAGCAATATAAAGTGCCTGAGTGACTGGCTGATGTAGGAGCAGAAACAACGGATATCGCTGTTATTGACGTCTCGCCTTATTTTCTCTTCTCCTGTTTGCTTTGGCATAATCTCTCAGACTCTGGTATTTGTTCGTTAGTTCTTCATTGGGAGGGTGGGTAGAACTCTCGGCTAGCACGCTGTTGGCCCAGCGTTCGACTCTCCGACCGGCCAATGAAGCATTAGAGGAATTTATTTCTGGTGACAGAAATTAATTTCTCGTCATAATGTGGCTCGGATTCCACAATAAGCTGTAGGTCCCGTTGCTAGGTAACCAGTTGGTTCTTAGCCACGTAAAATAAATCTAATCATTCGGGCCAGCCCTAGCAGAGCTGTTAATCAGCTCAGTGGTCTGGTTAAACTAAGATATACTTAACTTTTTTTTCCAGAAACTTAGGATATTCGGCTCCATCACATTGTGCAATACCGCTCCCCCATGTTTCGCCATATTCCATATCTTTTCCCCAAGAAGAACTTGATGTTTTTGTGATGGCCACAGCGACCTCATAACTTTCCCATTTCCTCAGACTTTTTGGACACAGTGACCTTGCATCGAGAATGGTAGTAAACGAATAAACAATTTTCTTACCTAGTGGTATTCGAACCCACGCACATTAATAGTGAAGGGCTATTTATATCACTCAGCCACGAAGGTGTGTCATGCACTTGTGCCAAGAATTTATTGAATTACGAGCTTGATGGCGTGCGCTACGCTGCGCGGGGCATGAGGATGGATGTGTCATGTCTCCCTCTACCCTCCCGATCCCCTACCTAACTCGCCCCAAACCCGGGCCAGACAAACAGGTTTTCAGGGGGTGTGTGGCTTTGTCATGTCTCCCATACCGTCACCCCAGGGGAAGGACAAACAAGATCCACTCGGATTTTATTATTATAGATAGGTGGTAACACTGGTATTGTCTGACTAACCATGATATGGACGTTGATTTTCCAAATGTCAGGTCATCTGCGTAGGACTTGTAGCGGACATTTTGATGTTATACATATCAAGAAACAACAAAAACCATTTTTTTACAATATACTTTGGAATTGCACTGTAATGAGAGTGGTCAGCTGTGTTTTTTTATCTTCCATAATTATTATATTTCAATGTGTAACATTCCACACTGTCTGCAGTTTTTGGTTATTTTTCTACCGATTAGCCTTTCAAAGACTTTTCAATTGCCTTTTAAATATAACTGAATCCCATGAATAATGGAGTTTGGAGCCTTTTCATCTGTCGAAAAAACCTTGTTTACCCTGGTCAGCCTCCTGATTACAATGCCACCACCATGTCGCTGCATCTCATTCACAAACTGATCGATTCCTGATTTTTTTATATGTATTTTATTTATATTTTTCAGTCTTTGAATTATGCTAATGACATTTCCAATAGTCACTTCTTCATGCGCCTTCAAACCCGTCAAATAGCTAGCAGACCGATAGACAGACACATTATATATATATATATATATATATATATATATATATATATATATATATATATATATATATATATATATATATATATATATATATATATATATATATGTCGAAGTCGAAGGCGGTTGCTTTAAACCTGATGAACAGCATCGAGTTAGGGGAGAAGGAGAATTCCTTTATTTCCTTTCAATGTACTTTATTACGCACATTTTCAAAGCTATACATAAAAAAAAAAAAAAAAAACAGAATTAAAATAGACTAAGATTTTAAAAACGAGAAAAAAGTTTTTACATAAAAGTATAAAAAGAAACATAGCAGAAAGGAACAATGGTTGCCAAATGGTGCTGAAGGCAAGAACTTAGTAACACTCAAGGTCCGTTTTGGCTCCAACTGAAACTCACGAGAGGTATAGAGGTGTTGACGTGGACTGAGCATTTAATTAGGGAACTAGTTGTTTAATAAAAAGAGATTCTAGTATCGACAGTTGGTGGTCATTCGGAGCTTTGCCTGTTATTTTAAAATCCTTGTAATTGATGTTATATTTGCATTTTTACCCGTGGTCTCTTATGCATGAAAATTCGGGGTTTGATCATTTAGCGCCCGTTCGGTAACTTACGCCACGATGAGAGTCTAATCTCACCTTCAACAACCTACGAGTGGAGCCCACGTACTTCCCCAGGTCACGTCTGGGGCAATTAAGCAGGTATATGACTCCTGAGGTTATCAAAGGGTGCAGACTTTCTTTATATTTAAACAGAGACTTGATCGTCATTGGATTGTTAGGTATTAGTTTCAATATATATATGGGTAAAACAGTTCCAAAAAATGTTTAAAACCTTTGAAGGACGCTCAAGATCATTTGGTTTTATTGCAATAGGTACTTTTGAAACTATATGAAAAGAATGAAAACATTCTCTCTCTCTCTCTCTCTCTCTCTCTCTCTCTCTCTCTCTCTCTCTCTCTCTCTCTCTCTCTCTCTCTCTCTCCCTTGCTGCAGTGTCCCAAGACAAAACTTATCAGTTCTCTCTACCTAATAATACTTCAGTATTCACAGCAGAATTGTGTGGAATTGCATCAGCTATAAAAATAATTAAAGAAATATCATTCAGTAATTCTGTGATTTTTAGTGAATCGAGAAGCGCTATAGAAGCTATTCAGTGTTACAAATTAAAAAATAATATAGTACAAGAGATTAAATTATTTCTCCATAACTTACAGTATATAATAAGGGAAAAAATATAGAAGTATGTTGGATCCCTGCCCATGTAGGGATCAAAGAAAGTGAAGAGGCAGACAAAGCAGCCAAAGAAGCAACCAACATGACAAGATCAAATGTGAATATCCCCTGTTACCGATTATGTAACACACATAAAAGTGGGTATCATAAATAAATGGCAATATATATGGAATGAAGAACCTGAAAATAATAAATTGAAGCAAATAAAACCTAATGTTAAAAAACTGAGTTCATTATATCAGAGATAGGGACATGCACAAGTAATTCTAAGACGTCTCAGAATAGGCCATACTCGTCTGACACATGACACTTAATGAGCAGCCCACGTGGTGACGTGGCCCGGTGCCCGAGTGCTCAGAGTGCAGGTTGACGATAAGGGTCAGACGTGTTGTGTGAGTGTCCAAAGTATAACCAACAGCGACAGTCAACTTTTGGAAATAAATCAGTGAAGGAAATTTTGGCAGAATGTATCACATTTTCAGTCGTTCCGATTTTGATGTTCATGAGGAACTGCGATTTAATTAATAAAATATAAAAATAATTAAATAATAAAAGCACGAAAACCCTTATAGCATTTGTCGAATTTAAACAAAAAAATTATAAGTATTACTTAACTTATTCTGAATTTTAATATACCTTTTTAGTGTGTGTATAAAGAAGCATGAGTAAATGTATTTATTGTATGTATGTGTTCCAGTATGAGAGCATGTGCCTGTGTGCAGTTTTTAATTTCGCTTTAACTCGTTCATCTCATACTAAATGACCTATTGGGTCCCAGTGCTTGGCCTCAGGCCTAGACCTGGTATTTTATTCTAATCCTTTGGGCCAGCCCTACGAGAGCTGAAAGTCAGCTCAGTGGTCTGGTTAAACTACTTTAATAATAATAAAACTCTCTCTCTCTCTCTCTCTCTCTCTCTCTCTCTCTCTTACGAAAGGCAAAGCTCTCAAGGGACCTAAGGTTTTCGTGGCTTAAAGATGAGTTCTGGCATCGGAGTTCTTTAATTCATTGTTTTTGATTCTTATTCATTTTTAGAGACTGCAAAAGTCCCGTTGAGCCAAGGTCATTCCGCCGTCGTAAAAAGAAAGTACTGATGAAGAAAGAAAGAAAAAAAAAAGGAGAATGGTGGCAGAATCGTATTCAGCAGACGGGTAAAGCAAAATATCTCCAGGAATAAGCGTAAATTACTAGAAATAATATATCGCAAAGTCCTGTTGTATGAAGGTGCTTTGACACTGGAAACGTTTGGAAAAAAGCAAAACACGAGAGAAGTGATAGTAAAGTGTAAATTACTTGGCCAAATCGAGTTATGTCGAAAATGCAAAAGAAGTTATGGAAAATATGAAATATATCGAATTTCTTCCCCTGTTCCTTAGTACTTGTTCCTCCTGTTATGCTGATAGATGTATTTAATGCTTGCTTTTGCTTTTTGAATTTTTTGTTGTCGCAAGTGTAATCATTCAGCGTTCCGTATGTGCACGTTTTTAAGCCTCATGCATTCCTAGAGATATTACATAATATGCGTATATAAATGTGTGCAAACGTATGCATTTCAATTACCAGCAGGCTGTATTCCTTAACAAAGGTAATCTTACCCCCCCAAAAAAAAAACACGTAAACAGTCAGCGATATACTCTTCCTTTAACAGCTGCATCAAGGGCTAACTTATAGGCAGATTTAGGAGCAAGATCCCGTGCTTCCTAATATCCTTTCGGAATGTTCCTGTTGGAAAGCCATATTGCTTTAACTTCGCTTTGTCATGGACAGAGAGAGAGATTTGCAACATATAACAAACCTCTGTAAATTTAGGTGGTTTTTCCTTTTTTTCGTCTTGTTCTCAATTGCTGAAATCTGAGTGTACCTGGTGATCTCAGGTCATGAGTATCATGAATCCTTGTGTTCTTCTTCTTCTTCTTCTTCTTCTTCTTCTTCTTCTTCTTCTTCTTCTTCTTCTTCTTCTTCTTCTTCTTCTTCTAACATATTGGAATATTCATTCCCTTGTGTTTATTTCTGTGCTTTTCACAGTTTGTGACATCCCTTCAGAGAAGAAAATGCACTCTAGAGTTCTTTGAGTTTTTCAACAAATAACTTCCTGAGCAGGAAGAAGAAGAATGCTCTTTTATATTCCGGAATGTAAGGAGATGCCCGAGACTTACTTTGTGGAGTTTATTTCAACTGCTGGCAAAAGCACTCGGTTTCGTTCTCATGATCAAACCCTCCTTGAGACTCATAATGTTCGAGTCAAATGCACAGCGTGTTTATGGAAGGCTTCTTTTGTTTTAAAGCAAACATGCAAGGAATCATTGCTACTTCAAGGAGTGAAAATGCTCAGTTTCTTTCTATTCTGGATTAAGTGGGTTTGATAATTGAGAAATTATCAGTTACGCTATCTTTGAATCTGTTGATGTGAATAGTCACGCTGATTCACAAAAAAAAAAAAAAAGATATCGTTCCTTTGAGAGCGTATTTTGGGGCATTAAAAGTTTTTTCCAAGCTCAGGGGAAGAAAAAAGCTGGGTTTCAAAACAGAATCATTATAATTTATGTATTTTAGTTAAATATATCTATACGTCCTTTTCAGTGACAGGGGTCTTTATTTCTTCTGTAGCAAAACTTATTATCCATACACAAACAGGATTGTAGATATCCATGTTACCTGAAGGAATTTGGTATGTCTAGTTTTGTTGGTTTGTATTTTCTACGATTGACTGTGATCTACCAAATTAAATATCACCCCGTTGTACGATTCTATGAAAATATGACTGACCGTGACATTGCAAGGAAAGTGGTTTAACCTGCAAAATCTAATGTTTCATAGATACTTGGATGTTCATGACATACTTAATGGCGGTAGCGGCTGTTGCAAACCATTCGTAATGATACCAAAATATTATCTAAAGACATCTAAAATCAGTATAAGCTGATGTACAATAGAGTATAGCTCTCTTAGCCTAACTGTTACGACTGCCGCAAATATAATCAACTTGTTTACTGTTACGAATGCCCTAAAAATAGACACTTCTTTATAACATAATCAAAGGAATATGTCTTAGGGGTACTTCTATTTCGGTATCTAGATTTCGGGAGACAGAGACAGAGAACGTCACGGACAACAGTAAATATTACTATGACTGTTTAAGTGGTGATTGCATAAGTAATTTAAAATCATAGTGTCCTCGTCATGAATGGTGGAGCCATCACTGTGCGTGGTGTCATTGCAGGACTGGAGACCATTGAGGTAGAGAGGATGCTCAGAATATCCTTCATTGTGGAGGGCTTGGCATTCCTGGATATTCTTCAGACTGAAGGGCACCATCGAATCCCAAATGATGACCCCTGTATCTCGCAGGGCTACGTGCTGGTGATAATAAATGGCAAAGCAATAACAAATATAATCTCAAAATAGTCTGATAAACAAATCAGAATGCTTTTATGTTTATCCCTTCCATGTCTTTTGGCACACATCATTTGGTTTGATAATGGTATTAAGCGAGTATCAAAACACCAAGAAGTAAAGAATTAAATCTGCCTTTATCCATCGCCCTGGGGCAATCTTCAAATCTACCGACAACTACAGTAAATCTTTTGCATTCATTTTGCGTTGAAAATAATAAATAATATTGTTACCTAACCCAACATATTTATTCTAACCTAACGCAATCAATTCCAACCCAGTATGTATCCACCTTTGCGGTGTGTTTAGTACAAGCCCGTTGGGAATTGTTTTTTAACCCAGTATGTATACACCTTTCGGTGTGTTTAGTACAAGCCTATTGGGGATTTTTTTTTAACCCAGTATGTATCCACCTTTGCTGTGTGTTTAATACAAGCCCATTGGGGATTTTTTTGAACCCAGTATGTATCCACCTTTGTGGTGTGTTTAGTACAAGCCTGTTGGGGATTTTTTTTAACCCAGTATGTATCTACCTTTGCAGTGTCTAGTACAAGCCTGTTGGGGATTTTTTTAACCCAGTATGTAGCCACCTTTGCAGTGTGTTTAGTACAAGCCCGTTAGGGGATTTTTTTAACCCAGTATGTACCCATTTTTGCAGTGTTTAGTACAAGCCCATTGGGGATTTTATTTTGAACGTAGTATGCATCTACCTTTGCGATGTGTTTAGTACAAGCCTGCAGGGGATTTTTTTTATCCAGTATGTATCCACCTTCGTGGTGTGTTTAGTACAAGCCTGTTGGGGATTTTTTTAGCCCAGTATGTACCCACCTTTGCGGTGTGTTTAGTACAAGCCCGTTTGGGATTTTTTTACCCAGTATGTATCCACCATTGTGGTGTGTTTAGTACAAGCCCATTGGGGATTTTTTTAAACCCATTATGTATCCACCTTTGCGGTGTGTAGGCTATAGTACAAGCCTGTTCAGGATTTTTTAAACCTAGTATGTATCCACCTTTGCGTTGTGTTTAGTACAAGCCCATTGAGGAATTCTTTTAACCCAGTATGTATCCACCTTTGCGGTTTGTTTAGTACAAGCACATTGGGGGATTTTTTTTCAACCCAGTATGTATCCACCTTTGCAGTGTGTTTAGTACAAGTCCGTTGGGGATTTTTTTTAACCCAGTATGTATCCACCTTTGTGGTGTGTTTAGTACAAGCCCGTTGGGGGATTTTTTTTTAACCCAATATACATTCACTTTTTCAGTGTTTAATACAAGCCCATTGGGGATTTTATTTTGAACCTAGTATGTATCCACCTTTGTGGTGTGTTAGTACAAGCCCGTTAGGGATTTTTTTAACCCAGTATGTATCCGCCTTTGCAGTGTGTCAGTACAAGGCCACTGGGGATTTTTTTTTTACCCAGCATGTATCCACATATGCGGTGTGTTTAGTACAAGCCTGTTCAGGATTATTTTTAACCCAGTATGTATCCACCTTTGCGGTGTGTTTAGTATAAGCCTGTTGGGGATTTTTTTTAACCCAGCATGTATCCACCTTTATGGTGTGCTTAGTACAAGTCTGTTGGGGATTTTTTTAACCCATTATGTATCCACCTTTGCAGTGTGTTTAGTACAAGCCTGTTGGTTTTTTTTTAACCTAATCTGTATCCAACTTTGTGGTGTGT
>NC_089788.1:21076771-21129271 GCF_040412425.1 Macrobrachium rosenbergii | reverse complement strand
TATGACTCATTTCTGTCAACCAAATTAGAAGTGTTGAACAATAAGAAAATCTGGACTCATGACATAAATTTAGAAGGAGGAAAGAGTGCAGAATATCCAACACTCTTTCATAAGTTATGACAGCATCCAGACAAGTTTTTTAATATTGTCGGCTGTCGCCAAAAACCTTTGACTTACTTCACGAGAGCTTTATTATCTCGAATATCAAAATTTGATAACAATTACAGAAGATCAATATCAACAGAAGAGAGACTTGTAGTAATTCTGAGGTAAGGATTACTGATTTCGAAATTTGTAAAGTTGCACTTTATTTTATTAAATAAAAAAATTCAGATGTGTAGATTGTGTGTGAACTGAATACTAGATACAGTAACTTATGAAACAAAGGTATTTACATAAATGTATCCATTAGAATATAATAAAAAAAAAACTACTTGAATCCTTTATCATAACCACAAATCATCACATTTGAATATAACTCAAAGTTGGGCAGGTGGTTCAAATGCAGGTTGTTGTAGCTCTACGTTTGAGTGGGACAAGGTGCAAGATGGTGTCTGGCTCGGATGGCTCGGAGAACAGACAGAGATGCACATCCAACTGCGGCTAAAAACAAAACTTTTTGTTCCTTGCACGTCAGTCCGGTAATGCTAAGTTCACACATTCACCTATCAAGTCATGCATGCGCACGCACAGCCGAAATTTGTGAAACGTGCACATACGCGAGAAAATAAGCCCCGCCCAACTGGATATGTGTCATGGGCTGATGTGCGTAAAGCATATAGTGCGCTGCAAATGTACGCACTGCATAAGGGTGACGTAACGCTTACCGACAAGCGGCAGTGCAGGCAGAAGTAGTGCCTGGCAGAGCACGTAACACCGACGTACGTATACCGTATGTGTTACGTTCTGCGTAACTGAGTTATGTAAACGTCACGTTGGCCCAACGTACTACGGGGGTTAAACCCCAGCTATAAAAGGGCCGGCAGTGGCACGTGTGGCTAGTCAATGCCGTAACACCACAGCATCAAGACATACTACCAACCTGCTGAAGCAACATGGACAATATAGCTGAAATGCGTCAACTTATAGCTATAGCAAGTAGGGATAGAAGAGAAATGTTGCCGTATGTCATTAAATATGTGCACATCATGTTATTGCTGGAGATTGCAATGATTGCTGCAAAGCACACAGAGCAGAAAAAAAGGCGGCCAAGGAGGGTGTGGATGTTGCCGTACCTGCAGAAAAGGATGGAGCAAGGTCATTATGACAACCTGATGGAGGAGTTGTCAACCCAAGCCCCAGACCTGCACAGAAATTTTACCCGGTTTGACAGGGCCTCTTCAATGAAATTGTTAAACGAGTCACACCCTACATTCAGAAGAAAGTGACATTCTGGAGGAAACCCATTGAGCCAGGCCTACATGTTGCTATCACCCTACGCTTCCTCGCTACAGGTGATTCATACAAGAGTCAGCAATACTTGTTCCGGGTAGCCCACAACACCATTAGTCACATCGTACCAGAGACCTGCAGGGCCACTGTTGCTGCCTTCGAGGATGAGGAACTGCAGGTGCCACAAACACCTGAAGCAAGGCAGGAGGTTGCACAGGGTTTTGAGGAACGGTGGAACTTCCCGCACGTAATTGGAACTATAGATGGCAAACACATTAGGCTCCATAACCCTCCCAAAGGCGGTACGCATTACTTCAGCTACAAGAAGTTCTACTCCATGGTATTACTTGCAGTTGCTGATGCTTCATACAAGTTCTTATACATCAACGTGGATGCCATTGGCTCAGAGTCAGATGGTGGTGTATTTGCCCAGACCCGACTGGCAGAAATGCTGTTGCAAGAGGAAGCAAATCTTCCCCAACCTGATGCCCTGCCAGGTCAACCTAATGGATCTCCTGTGCCCTACTTCCTAGTTGGTGATGATGCCTTCCCCCTGAGGAATTACCTTATGAAGCCCTACCACAAAAGAGGACTAAGCAAGGAGGAACGGATTTACAACTACAGGTTAAGTAGGGCACGCAGGATGGTGAAGAATGCCTTTGGGATTCTGGCAAACAGATTCCAAGTATTCCACACTGCAATATGCCTGAAGCCTGACCATATAGAGCCATTAGTGATGTCCGCATGTGTTCTACACAATATGATAATAAGAAGAAATGCACGCAGACGAGAAGGAGATCAGGAGCACCCCGTCAAACATGCTGTCATACCTGGTAGCTGGAGGAGTGACCCGTCCTCAGGAGCAGCCCTTCCAACCGTGACTGGCAACACTGCAACGAGGGATGCAAAAGAACAGCATAACATGCTGAAGGATGTGATAATTCTATGTTCTTGAAAGAACCTGCTCCTAGCATTTACATTGTTGATATTCTGATATGAAAATTCTATCGTTTTGAAACTACCTTCTCTCCGATGTTTGTGACATTTTATATGACTTGCTAATATTTTGTCTGTTGTCATTTTGCTTCTGTGCACATATGTTACATAAAGTATTTTGAACTTATTTCAGAGTCAGTAATGTATACTGAAATGTTAGTGTATTCAGGTTCATTTTGCCTTCTTTATTTGTGTACTTGTATTTTAGCTACTTCATTGAATACTTGATCTTTTTCACATCCATGTTACATTATTCTCATCAATACTTAGTACTTTTGAGTAGAGGATAGAGCTAGACATGATATTGCAAAATATATTTATTTAATATAAAAAACAAACATACACATAAATAGAAGCACAAGGAAAAACAACAGTATATAAAAAATTTTAATTTTGTAAATTATTGAAAAATGTCGTGTCAAGTGACAGGTTGCTGAGGTCCTTTGTGGTCAATGTAACCAACTGTGCTTGTAGGAGCGCCAACTGCTGTGCAGTGAGTGAAGTGGGCCCAACCGATGCTGCGATGCCGACAGGCTGGCAGAACTGCAGGTGTCTGATATTCCGCTGTCACTGTCAGGGTGTGGGACATCATGCCTCTCGACGGCACCATGGTGCCCTCTTTGGAGGCACGGATGTACATCTCGATGGCACCGAGCACGTCCATTTTCAGTGCCAGACTCAGCTGATCTGACACCTGCGTGCAGTCGTCTTCGACCTCTTCGAAAAACTTGCGCCAGTAGAGGACCCGGGGGTTACGAGGAGCAGGCTGCACGTTGGGCAGCATATCCTCCCGGAGGGCCTGTGCCCTCGTGAAGGCGGCGTCGAAGAGCTTGGAAACTTTGTTTTTCTGAGCCATGGTGCTTGCTGGGTCAGCAAGCGGAGAAGGCGAGGGCGTCAGTGTCAGGGCAGGAGAGGAAACAGGAGCAGCAGGCAGGTCCAGAGCTGTAAAAATAGGAGGAGGAACATATATGAGAAAATGGTATAAAATGTACATTGAATGCATGGAAACTATGTAATAACGTTATATTCAGTAATAATTATGCATGGAAACATTAAAACAGACATACCATCGGAAGTCCCAACACCTTTGGCTTCCTTTGACGCACAATGTGCGGCTTCAGGAAGTGGAAGATGTTGAGGGTCCATTTCTCCTGGTCTGTCAGCCGTCTGCCTGTCC
The DNA here is from genome assembly GCF_040412425.1 of Macrobrachium rosenbergii. Classification (NCBI taxonomy): domain Eukaryota; kingdom Metazoa; phylum Arthropoda; class Malacostraca; order Decapoda; family Palaemonidae; genus Macrobrachium; species Macrobrachium rosenbergii. The sequence goes on along the minus strand of NC_089788.1, from coordinate 21,125,706 downwards.
TTTGGCCACTCTTCTCCGCCGTGAGCCGCCCAAAACAACTCCTGAGGGATGTAAACCACATCCTCAGTTCACGGCCGCTCACAGGAGGAACAAGTGACTGGCCCTTTTCTTCGAAGGCCTTCCAAACCTTGGCCTTGTCCTTGTAGGTTATGAGGCCCTTGTTATAAATAAACTCGGCCTCGGTTCTCCAGCCACTCACCAACAAGCCTCTTGTTCTCTTCCGAGAGGATCACTGATGGGTTTTTCTTCCGGTCCTGACCTGTAGGGCCCTCTCCTTCAGGAGTGCCTTTGGCGTTGTTGTCAGCGTCCCCCTTGTGGTCGGTGTCATCGGTGGCGGCAGCGAGGTCACTCTCATAAACGAGGGCAAGCTCCTCTTCCTTCTCTTCTAGCTCGCTCTCCGGCACGAGCTCGTCAGCCTCAAGCTGCAGCACCACAGCATCACTGCCTGAAGGGGGACCATCAGCTTCTGAAGGCTTAGCGTAGGGGGCAACTCCAGCTACCAGGGCTCCTGGAGTTCTCAGGGCCCCCTTCCTGGTCCTCTTCAACAGGGGTCCTTTGGGCATCTTGGCTGCAGTGGATGACGACGACGGAGGTGTTGACGGAGAGATCAGTGTGGATGCTGTCCAGAGAAGCATTGACCTGCAAGCGCGCCGCCTATCCCTTTTATCCCAGGTCAAAGCATTGCCACATCTCCGCGGTTGCGGGCAATGCGGCAGCGTTGCCGCATCTACTCCCACGTCATGCTGACAGCCACATGGTGCGGGGCAGGAACCCTGGGGCAGTGTTGGACCACAGGTAAGGGCTTAGCGGCTGCGCGGTCAGCCTGTGGTTGGCACCACGCTGTGCGGGTCAGACCACGTTTCCTGACAGCTGACCTGGCCACCCACGCAGGGTTTTGAGCAGGTCGAAAGGTTCATGGCCCCAGCGCACGCCCAGGTGGTCTGTAACACAGTACTTACGGTATATTTATGTTGTATTTGCGTTGTGTTTACATACTTACTGACTCTGCTCTGTGCGTGGGCTTGTGTGCCTGATACATGGATGTGTGAACTTAGCATAATGCACCTAACGCCACCCACCCACACACATGCGCCTTGTGGGGCCATTCGTATTTGAATTATGGCAGTTGATCGAGACGCACAAAACGCTTATCCGTGTTGGATGCGCTCAACGGATTCAGTGGGGCCTTAAGGTCCCACCAAATCCGTCGCTGCTAAAGCGTACGGGATCGTCGGGGTGTCAGAGTGAGTAGTCAAGGATATGGGGGGAAGGGTTGATGAAGCACGTTGGGCAACTGGATTGCTAGTCTTTTAATTATGATATTTTCTTGCAGGTTATTGAAAAATGTAACATTACAGTCCCTTCAACTAGTAAATCACCCGTGAACAGACTTCATTTAATCTAATTTTAATTATTAGCTCTACGTATCAAAAAAGTAGTGTAAATGTTGCTTGGCAACATTTATTTGTGATCGTTGAATTCTGTCCCGCCGCCTCGTCATGAAATGTTGAATCAGGAGTCAGGTCTAGGGCTACGCCTGTGCTGATTGAGTGATAGTGATAGTAGTCAGGATGACAAGGGAATGCAGGCTGGGATGATACTGCACTTCTTGAATGTCAGCTTTTCTACCTCTTTCCATTGCTGTATGAATAGGCTACCTCCGATAGGAACGAAAGAAATGGAATTTTCAGTAATGTTCACATTCTTTTTCATCTGACCGAGATGAAAGTGTTTTCGTAAGTTCTTTTTTCATTTGACTGGTGTGCGATGAACACTTTTGATTGAGAAGGAGAGATTTTTGATAATATGTTTTAGATCTTTGATCGGGGTATAACAAATAGGCCTATCTTCGATGGAGGGGAGATTCCATTAGGTCTGCTTTTCTTTTCTATAATGGCGTCCAGTGAATACCATTGATGGCGAGGGAGAAAGTGTCTATGATGCATGAATCTCTTCCCCTTTGTTCAGTATCTAAAGAATACATTTTATTTGGAGGTATTTTATTCACATCTGCCTAATCGTCGATTTCCTTTTTAGTTTTCTGTAAAAGAAAAACACTATTGTGCCGGCTTTGTCTATCTGTTCGCCCTCAGATCTTAAAAACTACCGAGGCTAGAGGGCTGCAAATTGGTATGTTGACCATTCACCCTCCAATCATCAAGCATACCAAATTGCAGCCATCTAGCCTCAGTAGTTTTTATTTTATTTAAGGTTAAAGTTAACCATAATCGTACTTCAGGCAGCGCTACAGGTACCAACAACGTAGGCCACCACCGGACCGTGGCTGAGTTTCATGGGCCGCGGCTAAGAGTTTTATGGACCGTGGCTAAGGCCACCACCGGACATACACATATCAATTAAGACCTTTTCAGAATATCTTACCTAGATCGTTAGTCTCCTCTAGAACTAGTTAGGAGAAATAAAGATAAAAGAAGATGTGACAACAAATTCAACTAACGTATTTAGCTCCTCTTACTGAGAAGCTGCCTCCCCAGCAACAGCCAAGACTCCTTGTCTCGAAATGTATCGAAAGAAGAGCAGGAACCCCTTCAGACGCCAGCAGGTAGGGCACTCACGAGGTCCTTGGCACACGGTTCTTTGCAAAAGAAGCAAAACACTGGAGCATCAGGGAAGGGTCGCTCATCCGGGCCTGAAATCCCTTCCCCTTTGTTTCCATTCCTGTTTAGTGACCGAAAATTTCCAATACCAAGCAAAGTTCAACGTTACGGAAAAGACCTCAAGACAAGTTTGTTTCCCGTCCAACGACGAAATTTTATGGTTACAGTAAACGTTTCAACAACTGGAAGTTTCAGCGAATTGTGAACTTAATGACAAAATGCTAACTTGAAACATTTTGATAGGCAAGTAAACCATATGTTATCTCGTTTGTTATATAATATTCAGTAATTATTGGGATGGCCACTGCTTTTGGGCATAATACTTTCCGTGCAGCAGAAAGTGCATTATAAAGCAATACTTTCCAAGGTGAAATAGTCCTTAAAGACTAATCAAATCTTTCCAGCATTTCATGGCTGGTTGGTTTACGAATATTAAGCTGCCAAGCCAATGATTGGAACTCTTTCCTAATGGTTGTCTTGGCAGCCTAATATTCTGAGCTTAAGACAATGAAGAGAGGAGTTGGAATGGTTGGACAAAATAGTGCAAAAAATGTACTAGATGTTACTATTACAATTTGCTGCATTTATCTGTATTCAAGAAACATACACGTAACCCTGAATATATAAGAGTAATTTTACTGGTACAGACATCCTGTGCTATAAACATTTCAGTGGCATTTACTTAACAGAATAATGTAATCGTAAGCAATGATCTTCCATTATGACCGGATCCACAGGGAGAAATAAATGCAAGACGGATTGCAGTAATATCCACATGAAACCAAAAATCTGTGAAGGAAATGATGACTGGATCCACATGAAAGTAAATCTGGAGAATCCACATTAATGTAAGACGGATTGCAGTAATATCCACATGAAACCGTAAATCTGTGAACGAAATATGACGGATTCCACAGGGAGAAATTAATGTAAGACGCAGTAATATCCACATGAAACCAAAAATTGCACAGGAGAAATTAATATAAGACGGATTGCAGTAATATCCACATGAAACCGTAAATCTGTGAACGAAATATGACTGGATCCACAGGGAGAAATTAATGTAAGACGGATTGCAGTAATATCCACATGAAACCAAAAATCTGTGAACGAAATATGGCTGGATCCACAGGGAGAAATTAATGTAAGACGGATTGCAGTAATATCCACATGAAACCAAAAATCTGTGAACGAAATATGGCTGGATCCACAGGGAGAAATTAATGTAAGACGGATTGCAGTAATATCCACATGAAACCGTAAATCTGTGAACGAAATATGACTGGATCCACAGGGAGAAATTAATGTAAGACGGATTGCAGTAATATCCACATGAAACCAAAAATCTGTGAAAAAACCTGTGAACGAAACCAAAAAATCCACAGGGAGAAATTAATGTAAGACGGATTGCAGTAATATCCACATGAAACCAAAAAGGAAATACTGGATCCACAGGAGAAATTAATGTAATAAAGACGGATTGCAGGGAGAAATTAATGAAAGAGTAATATCCACATGAAACCAAAAATCTGTGAACGAAATATGGCTGGATCCACAGGGAGAAATTAATGAAAGACGGATTGCAGTAATATCCACATGAAACCAAAAATCTGTGAACGAAATAAGGCTGGATCCACAGGGAGAAATTAATGAAAGACGGATTGCGTAAGAGATTGCAGTAATATCCACATGAAACCAAAAATCTTTGAACGAAATATGACTGGATCCACAGGAGAAATTAATGTAAGACGGATTGCAGTAATATCCACATGAAACCAAAAATCTGTGAACGAAATATGGCTGGATCCACAGGGAGAAATTAATGTAAACGGATTGCAGTAATATCCACGGAAACCAAAAATCTTGAAATATGGCTGGATAATATCCACATGAAACCAAAAATCTGTGAACGAAATATGTAAGACGGATTGCAGTAATATCCACATGAAACAGGATCCACAGGAGAAATTAATGTAAGACGGATTGCAGTAATATCCACATGAAACCAAAAATCTGTGAACAGGAAATTATGACTGGTAATATCCACAGGGAGAAATTAATGTAAGACGGATTGCAGTAATATCCACATGAAACCAAAAATCTGTGAACGAAATATGACTGGATCCACATGAAACCAAAAATCTGTGAACGAAATATGACTGGATCCACAGGAGAAATTAATGTAAGACGGATTGCAGTAATATCCACATGAAACCAAAAATCTGTGAACGAAATATGGCTGGATCCACAGGGAGAAATTAATGAAAGACGGATTGCAGTAATATCCACATGAAACCAAAAATCTGTGAACGAAATATGTCTGGATCCTCAGGGAGAAATTAATGTAAGACGGATTGCAGTAATATCCACATGAAACCAAAAATCTGTGAACGAAATATGACTGGATCCACAGGGAGAAATTAATGTAAGACGGATTGCAGTAATATCCACATGAAACCAAAAATCTGTGAACGAAATATGACTGGATCCACAGGAGAAATTAATGTAAGACGGATTGCAGTAATATCCACATGAAACCAAAAAAATCTGTGAACAGTAATATCCACATGAAACCAAAAATCTGTGAACGAAATATGACTGGATCCACAGGGAGAAATTAATGTAAGACGGATTGCAGTAATATCCACATGAAACCAAAAATCTGTGAACGAAATATGGCTGGATCCACAGGGAGAAATTAATGTAAGACGGATTGCAGTAATATCCACATGAAACCAAAAATCTGTGAACGAAATATGACTGGATCCACAGGGAGAAATTAATGTAAGACGGATTGCATTAATATCAACATGAAACCAAAATCTGTGAACGAAATATGTCTGGATGAAACCCACAGGGAGAAATTAATGAAAGACGGATTGCAGTAATATCCACATGAAACCAAAAATCTGTGAACGAAATATGTCTGGATCCACAGGAGAAATTAATGTAAGACGGATTGCAGTAATATCCACATGAAACCAAAAATCTGTGAACGAAATATGACTGGATCCACATGACTGGGGAGAAATTAATGTAAAGACAGATTGCAGTAATATCCACATGAAACCAAAAATCTGTGAACGAAATATGACTGATCCACAGGAGAAATTAATGTAAGACGGATTGCAATAATATCCACATGAAAAACCCACAGTAATATCCACATGAAGGAGAAATTAAAATCTGTGGATTGCAGAGGGAAAATTAATGAACATGAAATCTGTGAACGAAATATGACTGGATCCACAGGAGAAATTAATGTAAGACGGATTGCATTAATATCAACATGAAACCAAAAATCTGTGAACGAAATATGACTGGATCCACAGGGAGAAATTAATGTAAGACAGATTGCAGTAATATCCACATGAAACCAAAAATCTGTGAACGAAATATGGCTGGATCCACAGGGAGAAATTAATGTAAGACGGATTGCAGTAATATCCACATGAAACCAAAAATCTGTGAACGAAATATGTCTGGATCCACAGGGAGAAATTAATGTAAGACGGATTGCAGTAATATCCACATGAAACCAAAAATCTGTGAACGAAATATGACAGGATCCACAGGAGAAATTAATGTAAGACAGATTGCAGTAATATCCACATGAAACCAAAAATCTGTGAACGAAATATGACAGGATCCACAGGGAGAAATTAATGAAAGACAGATTGCAGTAATATCCACATGAAACCAAAAATCTGTGAACGAAATATGACTGGATCCACAGGAGAAATTAATGTAAGACAGATTGCAGTAATATCCACATGAAACCAAAAATCTGTGAACGAAAATATGACAGGATCCACAGGGAGAAATTAATGTAAGACGGATTGCAGTAATATCCACATGAAACCAAAAATCTGTGAACGAAATATGTCTGGATCCACAGGAGAAATTAATGTAAGACGGATTGCAGTAATATCCACATGAAACCAAAAATCTGTGAACGAAATATGACTGGATCCACAGGGAGAAATTAATGTAAGACAGATTGCAGTAATATCCACATGAAACCAAAAATCTGTGAACGAAATATGACTGGATCCACAGGGAGAAATTAATGTAAGACAGATTGCAGTAATATCCACATGAAACCAAAAATCTGTGAACGAAATATGACTGGATCCACAGGGAGAAATTAATGTAAGACGGATTGCAGTAATATCCACATGAAACCAAAAATCTGTGAACGAAATATGACTGGATCCACAGGGAGAAATTAATGTAAGACGGATTGCAGTAATATCCACATGAAACCAAAAATCTGTGAACGAAATATGACTGGATCCACAGGGAGAAATTAATGTAAGACGGATTGCAGTAATATCCACATGAAACCAAAAATCTGTGAACGAAATATGACTGGATCCACAGGGAGAAATTAATGTAAGACGGATTGCATTAATATCAACATGAAACCGTAAATCTGTGAACGAAATATGTCTGGATCCACAGGGAGAAATTAATGAAAGACGGATTGCAGTAATATCCACATGAAACCAAAAATCTGTGAACGAAATATGTCTGGATCCACAGGGAGAAATTAATGTAAGACGGATTGCAGTAATATCACATGAAACCAAAAATCTGTGAACGAAATATGACTGGATCCACAGGAGAAATTAATGTAAGACAGATTGCAGTAATATCCACATGAAACCAAAAATCTGTGAACGAAATATGACTGGATCCACAGGGAGAAATTAATGTAAGACGGATTGCAGTAATATCCACATGAAACCAAAAATCTGTGAACGAAATATGACTGGATCCACAGGGAGAAATTAATGTAAGACGGATTGCATTAATATCAACATGAAACCGTAAATCTGTGAACGAAATATGTCTGGATCCACAGGGAGAAATTAATGTAAGACAGATTGCAGTAATATCACATGAAACCAAAAATCTGTGAACGAAATATGGCTGGATCCACAGGAGAAATTAATGTAAGACGGATTGCAGTAATATCCACATGAAACCAAAAATCTGTGAACGAAATATGTCTGGATCCACAGGGAGAAATTAATGTAAGACGGATTGCAGTAATATCCACATGAAACCAAAAATCTGTGAACGAAATATGACAGGATCCACAGGGAGAAATTAATGTAAGACAGATTGCAGTAATATCCACATGAAACCAAAAATCTGTGAACGAAATATGACAGGATCCACAGGGAGAAATTAATGTAAGACAGATTGCAGTAATATCCACATGAAACCAAAAATCTGTGAACGAAATATGACTGGATCCACAGGGAGAAATTAATGTAAGACAGATTGCAGTAATATCCACATGAAACCAAAAATCTGTGAACGAAATATGACAGGATCCACAGGGAGAAATTAATGTAAGACGGATTGCAGTAATATCCACATGAAACCAAAAATCTGTGAACGAAATATGTCTGGATCCACAGGGAGAAATTAATGTAAGACGGATTGCAGTAATATCCACATGAAACCAAAAATCTGTGAATGAAATATGACTGGATCCACAGGGAGAAATTAATGTAAGACAGATTGCAGTAATATCCACATGAAACCAAAAATCTGTGAACGAAATATGACTGGATCCACAGGGAGAAATTAATGTAAGACAGATTGCAGTAATATCCACATGAAACCAAAAATCTGTGAACGAAATATGTCTGGATCCACAGGGGAGAAATTAATGTAAGACGGATTGCAGTAATATCCACATGAAACCAAAAATCTGTGAACGAAATATGACTGGATCCACAGGGAGAAATTAATGTAAGACAGATTGCAGTAATATCCACATGAAACCAAAAATCTGTGAACGAAATATGGCTGGATCCATAGGGAGAAATTAATGTAAGACGGATTGCATTAATATCAACATGAAACCGTAAATCTGTGAACGAAATATGACTGGATCCACAGAGAAATTAATGTAAGACGGGAGAAATTAATGAAAGACGGATTGCAGTAATATCCACATGAAACCAAAAATCTGTGAACGAAATATGTCTGGATCCACAGGGAGAAATTAATGTAAGACGGATTGCAGTAATATCCACATGAAACCAAAAATCTGTGAACGAAATATGACTGGATCCACAGGGAGAAATTAATGTAAGACAGATTGCAGTAATATCCACATGAAACCAAAATCTGTGAACGAAATATGACTGGATCCACAGGAGAAATTAATGTAAGACAGATTGCAGTAATATCCACATGAAACCAAAAATCTGTGAACGAAATATGTCTGGATCCACAGGGAGAAATTAATGTAAGACGGATTGCAGTAATATCCACATGAAACCAAAAATCTGTGAACGAAATATGACTGGATCCACAGGAGAAATTAATGTAAGACGGATTGCAGTAATATCCACATGAAACCAAAAATCTGATCCAGGGAGAATTAATGAAAGACGGATTGAGAACGAAATATGGCTGGATCCACAGGAGAAATTAATGTAAGACGGATTGCAGTAATATCCACATGAAACCATAAATCTGTGAACGAAATATGACTGGATCCACAGGGAGAAATTAATGTAAGACGGATTGCAGTAATATCCACATGAAACCAAAAATCTGTGAACGAAATATGTCTGGATCCACAGGGAGAAATTAATGTAAGACGGATTGCAGTAATATCCACATGAAACCAAAAATCTGTGAACGAAATATGACTGGATCCACAGGGAGAAATTAATGTAAGACGGATTGCAGTAATATCCACATGAAAACCAAAAATCTGTGAACGAAATATGACTGGATCCACAGGGGAGAAATTAATGTAAGACGGATTGCAGTAATATCCACATGAAACCAAAAATCTGTGAACGAAATATGACTGGAACAGGGGAGAAATATGACTGGTAATATCCACATGAAACCAAAAATCTGTGAAGAAATATGAGAAAGGAGAAATTAATGTAAGACGGATTGCAGTAATATCCACATGAAACCAAAATCTGAAATATGGCTGGATCCACAGGGAGAAATTAAATATTGACGAAATATGACTGGATCCACAGGGAGAAATTAATGTAAGACGGATTGCAGAAACCAAAAATCTGTGAACGAAATATGACTGGATAATAAGACGGATTGCAGTAATATCCACATGAAACCAAAAATCTGTGAACGAAATATGACTGATCCACTGGACGGATTGCAAATATAGATCCACAGGGAGAAATTAATGTAAGACGGATTGCAGTAGTAATATCCACATGAAACCAAAAATCTGTGAACGAAATAAATCAGGAGAAATTAATGTGAACATGAAACCAAAAATATGACTGGATCCACAGGGAGAAATTAATGTAAGACGGATTGCAGTAATATCCACATGAAACCAAAAATCTGTGAACGAAATATGTCTGGATCCACAGGGAGAAATTAATGTAAGACGGATTGCAGTAATATCCACATGAAACCATAAATCTGTGAACGAAATATGACAGGATCCACAGGGAGAAATTAATGTAAGACGGATTGCAGTAATATCCACATGAAACCAAAAATCTGTGAACGAAATAATGTAAGACGGATTGGATGAAACCAAAAATCTGTGAACATGACTGGATCCACAGGAGAAATTAATGTAAGACGGATTGCAGTAATATCCACATGAAACCATAAATCTGTGAACGAAATATGACTGGATCCACAGGGAGAAATGAATGTAAGGCGGATTGCAGTAACATACACATGAAACCATAAATCTGTGAACGAAATATGACTGGATCCAGAGGGAGAAATTAATGTAAGACGGATTGCAGTAATATCCACATGAAACCAAAAATCTATGAACGAAATATGACTGGATCCACAGGAGAAAAATGAATGTAAGGCGGATTGCAGTAACATCCACATGAAACCATAAATCTGTGCACAGGAGAAATATGACTGGATGAAACCAAAAACAGAGGAAAAATTAATGTAAGACGGATTGCAGTAATATCCACATGAAACCATAAATCTGTGAACAGGGGAGAAATTATGACTGGATCCTGTGAACAGGAGAAATTAATGTAAGAGGATTGCAGTAATATCTACATGAAACCATAAATCTGTGAACGAAATATGACTGGATCCACAGGGAGAAATTAATGTAAGACGGATTGCAGTAATATCCACATGAAACCAAAAATCTGTGAACGAAATATGACTGGATCCACAGGGAGAAATGAATGTAAGGCGGATTGCAGTAACATACACATGAAACCATAAATCTGTGCACGAAATATGACTGGATACAGAGGGAGAAATTAATGTAAGACGGATTGCAGTAATATCCACATGAAACCATAAATCTGTGAACGAAATATGACTGGATCCACAGGGAGAAGTTAATGTAAGACGGATTGCAGTAATATCTACATGAAACCATAAATCTGTGAACGAAATATGACTGGATCCACAGGGAGAAGTTAATGTAAGACGGATTGCAGTAATATCCACATGGAACCATAAATCTGTGAACAAAATATGACCAGATCCATCGTCACTGTCATTAAACCTTATTACTTTAAAATTGTTTTTAATGTCACTCAATAAAGGATTTAAATATGGGATTATATTGCGATAGGAGAAATTTTAGAACAGTAACCAAACTGAAATTAAATGTTTTGCAAATGTAAGCGGATTTAATATCCACATGCAAAAATGGTCATGACTAACAGGGAGAAATTAATTAGTATATTCTCATTAATGATAACTTTTGAAACTATGTTAAGATAAGTATCTGAAGAAATTAGTCTTGCAGTTTTATAAATTATGTACTAATTTATTTGATCATTCAAAAATTAAAACTCTCTCTTTAAGACCATTAATATTCAAAAATCTGTGACTATGAGATCCACAGGAGAAAATTATATCAACGTACATGCAATTAGAATTACAGGGCATTTTAAGACGGATTGCAGTAATACACTTCATTTCAAGTCCACTAAATAACCTAAATCAATGAAAAAAAAGACATCATCAGGAGAAATTAAAGAGATTAGAAATGACAAAATATTTTGTGTCCGGTCAAGATATTTATTACACAGAATATGGTGGCCAAAACCACCCACTGTAGTTTATAGTGATGAATTTAATGAACGGTTTGAATTGAAGTCATCAATAAATCACCTGTCAAAAGAAAAGTAACCCTATATCTGTTTGTGCGTGTGTTTAAGGATGCCGTATATATCTGCTCTCCGCGTATGTATCCGTCTAATGAAAAAGACCACTCACGCATGTGGATGTAATTCACAGTAAAAACCAAGGGGCCTCAACCAAAGTTCGAACTCAGGCAAAAGTATCGACTGGGGACGGCTGCCTGAAAAATCAGAAATATGACTGGATGCCTCTCCTCACCTGCTTTGTCGACTGTCCACAGGGGGAGGGCAGGACTGCTAAATCTGTGAACAAAAGGATAGAGGGCTGGCAACCTCATCATGAGAATTGACTGTAAGGCGGATTGCAGGCAATTACCACATGGACTAGAAACCATAAACTGAACGAAATAACTGGTAAGACGGATTGCAATCCGTAAATGCAGTTTTTGCAACATGAATACTCTTAATTGTTATATATGCATGGTCTGAACAAAATATGACCAGATCCATCGTCACTGTCATTAAACCTTATGATACTTTAAAATTGTTTTTAATGTCATCAATAAAGGATTTAAATATGGGATTATATTGCGATAGGCGTTTAGAACACCAAACTGAAATTACATGTTTTGCAAATGTGCTTATTTGCAATGGTCATTAACGTTAGTATATTCTCATTAATGATAACTTTTGAAACTATGTTAAGATAAGTATCTGAAGTTAGTCTTGCTTTTATAAATTATGTACTAATTTATTTGATCATTCCAAATTAAAACTCTCTCTTTGCCATTAATATTCCCGACTAGAGAAAATTATATCAACGTACATGCAATTAGAATTACGGGGCATTTAGCAGACACTTCATTTCAAGTCCACTAAATAACCTAAATGAAAAAAAGACATATATAGAAATGACAAAATATTTTGTGTCCGGTCAAGATATTTATTACACAGAATATATGGCCAAACCATATATATTTATAGTATATATATGAATATATATAGTCATCAATAAATATATCAAATAGAAAATAATATATCTGTTTGTGCGTGTGTTTAAGGATATATATATGTATAATATATATGGATAATTATAAGGGGCCTCAACCAAAGTTCGAACTATATACTGGGGACGGCTGCCTGAAAAATATATGCCTCTCCTCACCTGCTTTGTCGACTGTGGGGGAGGGCGGGACTGCTGAATTGCAAAAAGGATAGAGGGCTGGCAACCTCATCATGAGAATTGCTGGGCAATTACCACATGGACTAGGAAATATAACGGTATGTAAATGCAGTTTTGCAACAGAATACTCTTAATTGTTATATGCAGGTCTCATGAAATATATAGATATATATATATATATATATATATATATATATATATATATATATATATATATATATATATATATATATATATATATATATATATATATATATATATATATATATATATATATATATATATATATATATATATATATATATATATATATATATATATATATATATATATATATATATATATATATATGTATATATATATATAGATATATGTATATATATATATATATATATATATATATATATATATATATATATATGAGACTTTTATCACATCACCGTGATTCATATACAATTACAGACGTTCATTTAATTCAATTCGCTCTACCTCGGAAATAATATATTTTCATATATGTTACCGAAGGGAATTTTTAGTTGATAATAAGTTCGTCGTCCCGTGGGCTCGAACCAGCGAAGGACAAGAACTCAGGACTACAGTGGACGCATTAACCCACGCGGCCAGCAAGTGAGGTATAAGTGGATATCGTCTCCCATATACAAATCCCCCGTCGAACTCAGGTGTTTGTAATTAGAGACGATATCCACCCACCTCTGACATGCTGGCCGCGTGGGTTAATGCGTCCACTGTAGTCCTGGTTCTTGTCCTTCGCTGGTTCGCGCCCACGGGACGACGAACTTATTATCAACTAAAAAATTCCCCTTCGGTAACATATATTAAAATATATTTCCGAGGTAGAGCGAATTGGATATTAAAGGACGTTTGTAGCTTACTGATTGTATATGAATCACGGTGATGTGATAAAAAAGTCATAATATGGCTTGCACCATTTCAGTAGTATCATAAAGTATGTATTTATGAGCAAATTGATAGAATATATATACTTCCATTATAATATTTTTTTTCATAAAAAATCAAATATGGGTATCATTTCCTATCTCGAAGTGGGAAGTGTACTCTAAGTACAATGAAGTCCGTCGCTTTCAGATAAACTACACTTCCGTAATAACGTCTGTGAACTACTCTTCTAAAACACTTTAATCATGTGAGCGTTTTTGGTGTGGCTTGAAGGACTAAAGTCCGCATCACAGGTAATAATTCATGCAAAAGCTTATAGATATTCTCATTATGAAAGGCGTAATAACCCGAGCGGAATTTGTTTCCAAATCATTTCCTATTAAATAATGGCATTTACGTTTCTCGGTCATCAAATTTGTCCACAAAACGCTCTGGAAGAAAACATTTACTTGTCGAATAATGAATTTATTAATGCAGTTAACCTTGACTGTCAAATTCAGAATGAAGCTCTAATATGACGTACGGCAACTAATTAACAGAAGCTTGATGCATTCTGAAGGGATGAACTTTTTCGTAATGAAAAATAATAAAACTGAAATTTAATACAAGACTCCAAGATCCCTTGCACGGGAAACAAGTTATAAAGTAAAAAAAAAAAATGATAACACTGACTTTTAAGCCCTACAAGGAAAAGCACTCATACCACCTTAAAATTATGCCTGTAGGTAGTGCATCTTATAAATGATTTACTCTCAAGTCTTCGATTCAGTATCAGTAAACCTGGTCCGATTCAGTACATTTGAACTTTGTAAAAACGCACTGATTTTCGTACAGCGCTCTCTTAAATTGATTTACCTATGAAAAAGGAATAGTATCTCTTAATGTTACACAGGGATTTTTATACTTTAAATTTATATGTGAGCAGGGGGGAGGGGAACGATAAATCCCTTATAAATTTCTCGTGGGAAATTTTGTATTTATTATTAAATTAAGTAAGAAACCATCAGACAATTTAACAGCACAAAATTAACGTCATTTTTGAAGTCTTCATGCTTGTCGCACTTCCATTTTGATAAAGGACTGATTTTCTTCCGTTGTTATTTGACAAGCCGATGAATTGCAGCTAGATGGAAAATCTTGCTAGAAAAATTAAGGCTCTTTAGCAAGTTATGTTAAATCACAATATACACACCCAGTCATTTCCCTTGTTTCCGTTGCGACAGACAACCACTTTCGTCCATCCTTTTTGAAATCCAGAATTTTAAAAAATGAAATTTAACAAGTCTATTGGTACGAACTGCAGACAAAAAAAAAGTAAGGATCAAAATAAACACCGACATACCAAAAAAAAGATATACTCTTGTCACAAAAAGAAGCAGAATTGAAAGAGAGAAAACTTTCTTTTCTTAAAGCCATTTCCCTCCGGCATCAGAGGTTTGACAGTGGCTCGTGAACAAAAATCCAAAATCTCTCTGATGCCAAACTCATTTTTTCTTGCCATCCTTTTTTTCCCTACTTTTTACCTTCCTGCACCTACCACTGGGAAACGGAATTTTCTGTTTCAACGAACGTGCCTTGTGTGTCAGTGAAAGAGCGTGTGGTGAAGTGCGCGTACCAAGGAGTGTTGAAGCGTATCTGTCTAATTGTTCAAAGACTGTCTTGTTCAGAAGAGAAATGAAATACACTGTGTGTTTTTTTATAGAAATATTACGGTCTGTATTCAAACGTCCGGCTATCCTGTGAGTGAGAATGAATGAAAGGAAAATATAGTTCCAGATTCTCTCTCTCTCTCTCTCTCTCTCTCTCTCTCTCTCTCTCTCTCTCTCTCTCTCTCTCGTTTGTTTGGTAAAAAAGTCGACAGATCATTCAGTGACTTATGACCGTATTTGTAAAAACATGTTTTCGCTGCCCTACACACCCTTTACGTATAAGAGAAAGTACTTTATCGAGTTACAGTCCTTCTTCATAAATCTTACGATGTTCATAAAAATAATGAGATGTATGTCGCAGTTGCTAGAATCCCTTCAGCCTGAACGAGCAATAGTGATCAGAATTCAACGTAATTTTTTCAGCCTGAGGATTTTGTGTTAGTCCTCCTACTTAAATGAAGGTGAGATTTTCAGGCAGTCGAACGGTAAAAGGGTAAATGTGGCGAGAAAGAAAACTTGAGAAATACTGGAATCTAGTATTATTATTTTAATTTGATTTTCTGGCTTGTCAAATAATGGTGAAGGATATTGGTCACTTATCAGAATGGAAATGCCACAAGCCAGAAGACTTAAAAGGCTGGAATTGCTATGATTTAAATTTTTTTTACCGATTTCTTACTCAGTTTATTAATCAATGAAAATTTTTTACTGAACAGTTTACAAGGGAATTCCGTTTTGCTCCCCCCCCCAAAAAAACTTCCCTTTTTCCAGCAGAAAGATGGTCATGCTGTCCACCTGCCCATAAATGAAAATGGTGATTCGGCAAAACTGAAGTAACATAACGAATGTTTTTCAGACAGTCATTAATCTTTATTTTACGTCACTCAAACTTATGATTGTCTTATACGAATTTTAAGTAAGCAAAATGTCCATTCAACATAATAAACGAATTCTATCTTTTAATTTTAGTTTGCTACTGGCTCTGTCTGGCGTCGTTTTTAAGGTTACTTGGGAAAAAATACCCCTTTACCAATATAATGAAGACAAGTTCAAATTTCTTTTGACAGCTATAAAATCACGTGTGCTTATACAATATAAATTCTGCCCCTACGTTTATGCATATAGAGTTTTCGGCAGATAGATAGACAGATAAACAGAGAGATAGATACAGTGGGTCCTGGATAGATAGAAAGTAATTACGGTGAAATCGTATGAAAAAACTTTTAGAGAAAGAGGAAAAAGAAAAGAGGGAGAAAGGGTGGGGGGTGTTGGTCAAGATGTTTCCTACACGCCAGCCTTCAGTTGCTCTCCACGCCCCCAAGATTTCCTGAAAAGTCGTTAAAGAACTTAAATCAAGCATTGTTCTAATTTCAAATCCCATTGATTCAACAGAAAATGATTGTCAATATTATACAAATGAATACATCGCCAACTTGCCTTCCGAATATGTGGTCAGTCAAAAATGAGACAATACGGAACTGGGCTTTCGGATTCAAAGGCAAAAGCGGATCTGTTTGCTAGTTTAACTCGGAGAAAGCTGGAGGACTGAATTTTGAAAAGAAGAAGAAAAAATACGAGGGGAGAGAGTCAACAAAGAAAGCCACATAAAAAGGAAGAAAAGAGCGTCTGGAAAAACAGAAACCTTGAAGAGGAGGAGCTCGGATGCGGTGCTCTTTATAAAATGTAAATAAAAGTCCAGAAGTCTTACAAAGCCAGATGAAAGAATCATGAGAAGGATGGTAGCCTTCAAGATAGGGAGAGACAGACAGAGTGAAGTCCTGCAACTTGCAGAAAGGTTGGTGAACAGTGTATAATGAAACAGGCAAAAGTAGCAAACTTAAGTCTTTTGTTTCTGAAACTAAAATGAGAACCTGGAAAGATGGGCAAAGTTTTAATTTTAAAAGTAATTTTTTGAATGGTTGATGAGGTTACCATTACCCTTGAGATAGCCTGAACATATATAATTTATGATGATTAAAATTTTTTTTATATTCTGTATTTGAAAATATGGCAAAAACTTATGAAATAACCGTGGGATTAAATGTATCTACGAAACAAACACAATAGCTTTTAATATAATACAAGGAAATTTTGTTCATCTTTGGAACATGTAACACATCTAGACAAATATAAAAGGTAAAGATAGATGGAGGAACTCAAAAAATATATACGCTGGACTCTGTTGTATTCCAACGCATATTTTTCCGATACTCATTACACCGTACTTGAACCTTTTCAAATCCCTCCCCCATATACCAGGCTGAAAGCTTTTTCTAGTCTTCAGGAAGAAAGGACTGAAAAAGTTAAGCCTCAGTACATCCAACTTCCTGGAGGAGAAAAGCAGTTTCAGACACTTCTGAATGATAAAATGGAGTATGGGATTTTAGCCTAAGGCCAAGCACTGGGAGGTCATTCAGCGCTGAAACGGACATTGATAGTCGAAATGGTTTG
Source organism: Macrobrachium rosenbergii (assembly GCF_040412425.1). Taxonomy (NCBI): domain Eukaryota; kingdom Metazoa; phylum Arthropoda; class Malacostraca; order Decapoda; family Palaemonidae; genus Macrobrachium; species Macrobrachium rosenbergii. The sequence goes on along the minus strand of NC_089788.1, from coordinate 21,107,786 downwards.
AAAGGTGTGACAGGAAAAACACTTCGCAGTTGCACTATGAAACAATTTTTAGGAGAGGGTGGAAAGCAAGATGGAAGAAAGAGAATATGAACAGAGGTACAGTAAAAAGAATGAAAGGGGTTGCAGCTAGGGGCAGAAGGGACGCTGCAAAGAACCTTCAGTAATGCCTACAGTGCACCGCATGAGGTACACGAACAGTACTGCCCCCTGACGGGGTCTGAATGATAGATGTGTCTCTAAAAAAATGAATGAAACTTACATCACCTATTGATCTTATCTTTTATGGTTACAATATTGGTTTTTTTATGAATCTTGAAGTTAGGAAAATGTTGCTGAGAATGGAGAACTAAACCTTTTTGTGTAGACAGAAAAAAAAAGACTTCTGAGTTCATGAAAAATTTCTTTAAAAAATTGCTTAAATTTGCTAAAAATGGACTATAAAGAAATAATTCCTATTTTTCATGTTCAGAAAATCACGTGCTATTTGTTCAGTCCCAGCATTCAAAGAATGTTTTGTTTTTATTCTTTTAAATTTTTTATTCTTTTAAATTCAGTCCTCCAGCTTTCTCCAATTTAAACTAGCAAGCACGCCATGCTTTTGCCTTTGAATCTGGAATCCCAGTTTCGTATTGTCTCACTGACTGGCCACATAAGCGCTTCAGCAGGACTGCATTTTCTTTCATTTAGACTGCTGCAACCAACAGGGAAATTGTTCAAGTATTCAAATACCTCGAAAGATTGTTTCAGGAGTAAATCATCAATAGCTCTTGATAACCATCGGCTTCAGAGGAGTCTTTTCTGTATGGAATGCATTTCCAGAGAGATCACGTTGTTTGTATTTTAGTCCCCAGATTAGTTATGCTAGGTTAGGTTAAGCTTCTTTATATGAAGGTTTCATACGTGCCCAGTAAACTGTCTTCAGTTTTGTTACCATTTATGGAGTCACATTAAGTATTTACTTTCTCCAGTCCCTTTCTTAATAAAATGTGTCTCCCAAGATTCTAAAAACCAATTATTAATGTTGTAGAAAAACACACTAATATTTTATGGCTAATTCAGTACCAAGTGTCTGTAACAACTAGAGACATAAATCACCAGAGGACGTAAGTATATGACCAAGGGAGTAAAAATAATGGAGACTTTCACATCAAAACACTGTCACTTAAATTAGCTTTCGTCAATTGCATCTCTCACAGACGGTTCCAATATGAGAATCAATTGAACACAGACCAGGACGGACAGAGACAAAAAGGATCTCATTATGAACAAGTACTCTGTATAACAGAAGCAGTCTGTGAGCGCTGTTGTATCAAACTTAAAATCTGCCCAGTTAAGCAATAATGTATCATTCCCATTTTCAGTTCGTTAATATAAAAAATTTTCATTTAGATTTTAATTTTGCTCTTACGATTAACTTTTCACTCCCTTGTGTGAATTGTCGTCTACTAATATACTAATATAGTTACCATACATCACTCTTGTTTTAGCGTTCCTTATAAAAAAAATCCATCTCTAAATAGGCTCAAAACACTTCTTTCCAACAAACACAATGGAGAAAATTATCTTTCATGAGCTTGCTGTCCATATCTCGACCTTTATTTTTCATGTAAAAATGAAGGTTTTCATATGTTCAACCAGATATTTGTATATTTGCTTCAAATACTTGAACAACTGCTAACGTGAAAAATATTGTTTTCAATATTCGGTAACTACCAATAGTAATGCACAAGTTTAATTTAAAATATAATTTATTTCTGTTGCATAGAAAGTTATTTTTTCCTTCTGTTGACACGAAATTTAATGTTTTCATATAAAAAACAAGCTATAAATTGTTATAACTGCAACTAAAAAATTTAAGTATTAATTGTTTATACTGGATACCAGTCAAATAAGTAATTTTTCCAATTTTTATATCCTTTACCATAAATTTTCAAACTTTCAACGTCTAAACCATATCAGAAGTTTAAAGGTATTTTTCCTGTCAGAAAAAGGTAAACCACAGTAGTTTCAGATATTAACAGAATAAAACACCATAACTATTTCCGTAAATTATGGGTTTGACTTCTGGTTTTATAAGTGAAAACAATTTACTTCATATCAATGTTGGTATTTAAAACTCTGGAGATGTTAAAACTTATTCTACTTTGTCATTTTAAGCAGCTTAAAGTTCTTTGGATATTTAACTCGATATTTTTGGCAAAAACTTAACAATTTGCTGTCGCTACTATTGGTGAAAGTAAGAACGCTCTTATTGACATGTGTATCATTTAATACCATTTATTGAAGTGTATAATAACTAATTACACCTTAGTAACATAAGTGCATAAAGTAAGGCATATTCGTAAGCCAGGCTCCATTCTCACCTAATTTAAAAATGACTGAGGAATAAAAACAAAAACAGGAGTTTTTGAATAACAGAATTATCGTCCGCTTGGTCTTGAATAACTGTTCCATTAAACATTTTGGAAAACAAAACACTGCGGCAAAAATTTCTTGTAATTATGATAAAAAAACAAATTTAAGATTCTTATGAAGTCATTAAAATAAGGTTTTATGAATTTATATTAACTGAAGCCTAAGCACCACATCCAAATTTCCTCCAGCACAGACCAACTACTTATAATGCTTGCGACCAGAGCAGAAAATGAGGCTAGCAAACCAAGGAACCAGAGGTACCCAAAAACTAACACGTTACCCTGGGAACGACCTTGTAAAAGGTCAAGACATCAGAGATGGCGAACAAAATGACAAAGTCAATTTGCCAGGGCTGTTAAGTCAAAGCATAGCATAACGAATCACTTCCTTGGCCTCAGTGATTGGTTGACTAAAATCACAGGAATAAATCTGTCCGCTTCCTTATTACTGATATATGTAGAAGCCATAGCTAAGTATAGGCCTGTCTATGGTATTAAAGTGAAAATGCAGGTCTGCACAATGTATAAATGGCATGAATATCACTGTCACTTAAATTATTGACAGGAGAGTCACATTAATTTGAACCGTTAACAAAAGTCAAGTAATTTACGTTACAGTTTCAAAACATCAAAATAAAATTTCTACCCAGGAAACAATAGAAAAACGTTAAATCTTAATGTTTAAAGGAATCCATTACAACATTTTAATGTTTTATAAAAAAAAAATTAAAAGTTAACGTCCTTCAAGTTGAGAGGAACAAATGCAAAATTAAGTTGTTAAATTAACGTCCTTCAAGTTGAGAGGAACAAATGCAAAATTAAGTTGTTAAATTAATTTAACAATATCTTAAGGTAATTGAAGTAATATTAAACATAATCTCACGAAATAAAATCTTATGTTAACTGACTTCTGCACTATCCAATTACCAAAATTTCAATACTTAACTTAATAGTTATGGTAAAAGTTGACCAAAAACGTCTGAGCTGTGTAAAAAAAAAAAAAAAAAAAAAAAAAAAAAAAAAAATATATATATATATATATATATATATATATATATATATATATATATATATGTGTGTGTGTGTGTGTATACATATATATATACATACATATATATATATATATATATATATATATATATATATATATATACTATATATATATATATATATATATATATATATATATATATGTGTGTGTGTGTGTGTGTGTGTGTATATACATATATATACATATATATATATATATATATATATATATATATATATATATATATATATATATATATATATATATATATATATATATATATATATATATATATGTGTGTGTGTGTGTGTGTGTATGTATATATACATATATATACATACATATATATATATATATATATATATATATATATATATATATATATATATATATTTTTGTTGAATATAAGCAGTTATATTACACTTAAAATTTTTACAACAGAAATCTTAGTCAAGGCACGTTAACCTCTCAAAATGGCTAGACTGATGCACTTACCACCTGAAAGGAGAGATTAATTAGTTGGTTGGTTGTTACACTTAAAATTTTACAACAGAAATCCCCCATGCACCTGTACATGGTCCAGGTCATAAGACCAAAAAAAAAAAAAAAAAGTTGGTTTGCTATACCTCACATGGTTCTTATGGTAAGCCAAACCTGGGAAGTGAAGAAGTCCATTTTTGTGTAGCTTGAGGCAAGAGTGAGTTTCAGGTTGAAGAGTTTTGACTTTTCTCACAGGCGTAATTTGCTTCATAAAGTGGTTTCGATTTCTCGAATATCTGGAAGTGGTTTTAAAATTTTATTAAAGCAGTACATAGATTTGCTTTAATGAAATAAAATCTGTCATATCTTGACAAGACTTAAGGTAGAGAAAGCTTTCAAAAAAGCGACTTTCCACAAAATTCGTAAGATTTTAACTTATATAATTTCAAGTATTTAAAATATCAATAATCAAGTCTAGTTAAACTTAAATTTACTTACGTGCAAAGGATTAGCTCAAGATATATGAACAAAAGCTATTACATTACATAACCATGCCTATGTACTATTACGGTTAGGGGAAATAAACTAAGTAAAGCCACGAAATACTTAAGAGTCGATCAAAATTAACATACCCGCAATGAAACTAACCTTTGCAGAGGTTGGGAAAGTCACCCCGACTTCAAACCTCAATTTCAAGTTCAACCGGTACAGAACTACTTCCTCCTCTCAGGGAACAGGGAATCGTCCAGAAACTGCAGTTCCCTCAAAAGAGGACACAGTATCACGATGTTGTTCCGTTGTTCTCCCAGCGATAACTGAGTATTTAAAAGATCTGCTGAGCTGCTTGCCGAGAAACCCGTTGGTGTTCGACTTCCCATTAAGGACCATAGAGTTACCTGTACTTAAACTTTGACGGCTTACGCTTAGGACAACGGAGTCCTTGTTTCTTGTTTAAGGGAAGCTTTAAAAGACCTGTTCATGCTTTCACACCAACTGTTTGATTCTGCGTTTTATGAATTTCCGGGTCTTTGATAAAATTGGCTTCTGTATGTCATAACAGAAAACGTTTATCAATAATATATATATATATATATATATATATATATATATATATATATATATATATATATATATATATATATATATATATATATATATATGTATATGTGTGTGTATGTAAGAATTTACTATTCATTTCGTCTTATGATATATATAGGTCAATTAGGGTCATATCTCTTACTGCATCTGTTTTAGAACAGCATCCTATCATCATACATCTTAAGATTCTCTACACGATGGTCGGCGTTGGGATAGAAATTCTTACTCCATCTGTTTTAAGAACACAATAATCTTAGGTCCTAAGTTGGTAGCGATAACTGACGTTGGTTCTTAGCCACGTAAAATAAGTCTAATCCTTCGGCCAGCCCTCAGGAAGCTGTTAATCAGCTCACTGGTATTAAAACTAAGATACAAAACTTACTTTATTCTAATTTAACGAAAGTATTTCAGCAAAAGCTACGGTCATGAAATGGAGTGATTCACACTCCATGTAAATGGAAATCATAACTAGAGGAAATTCGAATTAATGATTCTAGACCAACCAATACTAGTGACTAATAACCTGGTCATCAAATAAAATAAACAGGTCATAATTATTCTAGACCAAAATAAATGCCTTAGAGTATGTAAAAGAACACTATTTGCAAAATACTCGTCCTCACAGGACGAACCCAGCATGCCTGTTAAAAGGAACATAACATATATTAAAACCTGAAATGGTGTTGAAAGAAATCAGTATTCAAAAAGGAAACATGCACAATGGAGAACAGAATGGGAAAATGTATAATGGAGAAACAGAGGAGTTTCACTGCGACACAAACTGGGTATTTCCACATAATGTCTGGGAAAGATATAAATGTTAATGAGTTATCTTACTCACTTCTATGGCTTCAAGTAACATATCTTCACAGTGGTGGTTCTTATCCATTAACACTGCACAAAGAGCAAATCATACCCAGCCATAAATCGAAGTCCATAGCTATTGTATGTTCCTCTCTTAATATACCATTAGAGAGTGCACACATATACCCACTCACTTAATAACTCCTCCCTGGAAACGTGACAACACGGTTCAATGTTCATGTTCGAAGAATCACAACGCTTCCACCCATCTGCCACACTGTCTCCATGCACATAGGCCATGATCAGAAAGCACAAATGAATGGCATCAGATACCCACTGTATCTAACTGTGGAAACTTCCAATGTCAACATAAATGCACCTGCAAAGGATATGCTTTTGACAGGCCAGCACATAGTTTGTCACAGACTTTATATATATATATATATATATATATATATATATATATATATATATATATATATATATATATATATATATATATATATATATATACATACATACATACACACACACACATATATATGTATACACAACACACACACACACACACACATATATATATGTATATGTATATATATATACACATATATATATATATATATATATATATATATATATATATATATATATATATATAAAACCAAGTATAGGATGCAAAGCTCATAGCAGGCCATTAGTTTATTTTGCCAACACAGAGCACCGGAAGTGATATGCGGAAGACAAGTCTCCTGCGAGGGAAGGAACGAAAGCTTATTAAATAAAATTTTCAGTATTGTTACCATGATTGTAATTGTTCCTTTCCATAAACGTCGTTAATAATGCATAAGTAATCTAAAGTGAAGCTATGTTCCATGAAGGGAAATGAAAGCCACTGGAACTACCCTACGTATAGTCCTGTTCTGATTCCTCTGTGCTCTAATGATGATTTGAAAGTCTGCGTCATATTCCTTAAACCACTCATAATAAGCAATGTGCTGAAATAATGATTTCCTGTTGCGGATGCGGAGATACGGTGATTTTTTGAAGGACCTCCCATTTTCCCCGGTTTAGCACTTATGAAAGTGTTTGCCATATACGTCGGTGTCTTCTTTAGTATCTATTGCATTATTCTTGACAGACTTCTTTCTTCAACACGCTGTTATATTAGAGTGTAATATTAGATCCATAAGTTTGTTTGTTTAGTTTGCAAAGCAATTACTGGAGGCCGTTTTTTTCCCATTAAATAGTAGTGAAAATTTAAACCTTGAAGCACCATTTATTCCTGTCCGCAAAGGAGTTTGGACGCTTCCGGGTTAATCACAGCCTTATGCAGTACAGTATATATGGTAGCAAAGCTTTTGTTTTTCTTTAGTAAAGTAAATGGAGTCAACACAAGACTACCAACAGATGGTTTCAAGTTGTCTGAGCCAAGATCCATTTCAAAGGTCGGCTTGAGAGCCTTCAGATACGTAGCCCCTAGTCTGTACAGTTAGCTCCCACTTGATATTAGGAGGACTAAAATAGCAAGTCTTTCAAGAAAAAATGAGACTTATTTTCTGAGTGTTATGACAGTGTTGATTTGACGACTAATAAGAGTACCCAGTGTCTTCTTAGCGTGTCTCTGCTAACGTATGATTTTGTCAAATGACTCTGCGGGTCCCAAAGGACTTCGGTAGAATGGGACCAAATAAGTAAGAAAGAATAAAGAACGACGTAAGAGGTGCAGTAAAATGCTTTGATCGAAAAGAAACATTAAAGTTTTCATAAATACCAAAAGACCAAAAGCTTTTCATTCTTTTTTGGCAATTGACTCCTTTTTCCCATTATTTGATATGGTGTACGGTGATGTCTAGGGAGGCCATCGTGGAGTTATGGCAATGGAAACTCTTAACAGCCTCAGGTGCTGCTAAAATTGAATTTTGTTTATTGTTGTATCTGTAGCAGTTTCAATTAAGAACTTCTAGTCTTGTGTTAGTCAACGTTTGAGGTTGAGGTTTTTCATAATTTTGCCCAGATTTGATGTGCAAAAGTTAGGATCGTATTCCGTCTCACATCTGTGATGTGTCAGGTGTTTCAGTGATTTTCCTTGATGTTTGTGCGCCGCGTCTTGCAACAATAATTAGCAAACCTGACCACCTTTACCCATTCTTTTCTAGTCACAATCTTACTTTCCATTCATGAAATACAGTTGATATTCGTCGCTGAAAATTTGAGGTGTAATATTTAATATCTGCTCAGGGTATACGGGTATATGAGTGTTTATGCGTGTTTGTTGTATAACCTGATGCCGTCATAAACAGGATCAAAGCAGGCCGTTCCGCCGGGACATTTAAACTTTGTTGGCTAGCCGCTGTAGGCCAACGGTTGACCCAATCTCAAATGGGAGTACTGCATCTTTTATCGAAATTTTCACAATTTGGTGGTCCATTGGAAATCAATATGTAAAGGAAAAAGAATAAATAATGAATATTGCACTCTCTCTCTTGTGACGAAAGCGCAAGAAATATGATTTCCTTCAGAAATTCTTGACTGGTTAGTGTTGGGAGGAATTCCAGGAGGAAATTGACAAAGAGACATTCACTGCATTTACTACATATGCAATTAGAGAAATAGCAAAATATTGTAGAGAAGAACTTAATATGCTATTCTTCCTGGAAAGTTTGACTGACAATTCGAAGCTCGGTTTAGTGAATATGTCAGCTTGCTGGTGGGAACTATAATATATCAGTTAGACAAATTTTTGAATGTGAAAACAAGATAAGGAGAATTTTGAGTATGGCTTTACCATTTTCAGGGAAAGGGTAGAACTGAAAGATCTTGAAGAGATATATTGGGGAGAAATGAATGTTTTGAAAGTGAAAGTCATTGTAAGGTTGATATTTTGACACCTCAAGATATTGAAGCATGCAAATGTTCTCCCGTGATAGTTTACCTGGCAGGTTATTGCTGCTACAGTGTCAATAAAAAAATGAAATGTAAATCTTGCCTAGACATTTTGACAAGAGGTGATATTCTGACAGTGAGTTGCAAGCTGAGAATTATGACTATGTGAAAGGGATCAGTAGAGGAGCGTTGCTTCTCCCTGACACTGCAACTGTGAATATTTTACAACTACATTGATGCTTTTCAGACTGCAGCATTCAAAAGCACAACAAGCCAACGAAGCTCGTGATGAACATGACATGATGTTCTGAGTCAAGAAGAAGGCCATTTGCAATTTGATACCTGTGAAAATGACCACATCAGAAAAAAATAGAACGGATGATTGTCTGGGCTTCTCACAAATTCTCTCCTGAATAACTTTTTGCCGAAAGAAAATGACTCTATCCAAGTCAGAAAGTCTGATGGTGGCTCAGGTAAGAACAGGAAACTTTCAACTTTATTAACAATGTATAAATATGCACTGCAGACTAGGCCTACTGGGGAACTGTATAAAAATTAAAAACGCACCATGCTATCTACCTCTTGGGTGGTTTTGAAACGTTAGCCATAAATAAAAAAACTGCTTTTTTCAGTTTCTATCTCCCTCCTCTATACAGGTGCAACATACCAATATAATATTTAATATCTATATCAGAGTATAATTTGTGTACAGGAGGAAATAATTTGGAAGAAAATACATAGTCTTGGATGCGTGGTAAGGTTTGTTGTAATACAACGGTGAGTGGACAGCGTGAACAGGCCTTGTACTCTCGGATGACAGGATGCGAAGAAAAGTTATAGAGCAATAAACAAAACACAATGGGAAAAAAGCACGTTAAAAGAAGAAGAAGAAGAGGAAGGAAAACACGCACACAGAAAATAACATTTTTAAACTGCGTTCTTTACCCGCAAAAATTAGAAAGAGTATTGAGTATAGCACAAGCACATAATTACTAGCGTTTTATGAACTTTGGCTGCATCAGAGTGAAAAGACATAAAGAGGGACCGTTCCATTACGATGACCTTACACCAAATTGCATCGGTTATTGCTTTTGTAAGTCGAGCAAAGGAATTTCGCAAGAGGGGTTCTGTCTCTCATTATACATTCCCCTGATGACAAAACAGAACGAGAAGCAAAAGATTTTATTCTCGATTAGCAGACGATTTTATACGCGATCTCAAATGAAAGGGATCCGCCATCGTTGGAAACATCAGGATGTTTTTGATGTGATGCGGCCGCGTGAACCGAGTCTCAAAACAATTCTTTTCATAACGGGAGGTGAAACATGTTCGACTATTAGCGAAGCAATGACGGTGCATTGGACGTGGATTATAATTGCAACTGGGAGTAAGAGCATTGAATTAAATCTCTCCGTTGCCAGTAATGGGGATAGCGAATCTAGACAATTATTAACAGAAATACCTGGATTTGTTGCAAATGAAATTAAATAAATAGGATTAATAAAAAGACATCCCTAATGCGAATATGCAAAGGAAATGCGTTGCTTAAGTTGGATAAGTAAAAGATAATAGAACGGTCGCTCTTGTTAAAACTAGGCGGAATAAATCCCTTTGATAATTATCAATGGATTTACGGATTTGGTTTTTTAATTAAATAGCGGAACTGTGTATACAAAGATGAGTTGCATATACAAACTTTGTCCTCCTTTCAATTTGGTTGAAGGTCCTTTTGATATTTTGGTATTCGCATTTCAGACGTATTATTTAATTCGCGGTTTTTGGATACGCAAGTAGGGGTAAGAGGTAACAGGTTTACTCTTCTTCATAATGTAAATTCAAGTCTTTGTGTCTAGTATTCCCATTCTTTTATTCGATAGGCAACAGTGAGTGAAAAATATGCAATGGGGGCTTTGAAACATAGTATGAAAAACAAAACAAACGAGTATTAAACGAGAGAAAGGAGGTGGAAATGTAAAAACAGAAAGAAATAGCAAGATGCAAAGAAAAGACATTGTGATAATAGAGACAGTGCCGAAAGATAACCATAAGTAATGTGTTGCGTGCTTCAGTTTTTATAGCTTTCAACCTTTATATGTTCAGCAACGTCTTCAACTTATTATGATAGCATTGTTTTGTTTTCTTTATGTATATTGTTGTTTCAAGGAAACATTTTGAAGGGTTACAAATTTACTTTAAAACATAGTTATTGAATACTTGTAATGTACTACATAGATTATTAACTAAATCCGTACAGGCAGAATGAATGCATTGAATTACTTCTATTCAGTTATCAGATGTTAACGTAATGTATTCAAATGTATGTTAAAAATTTATCAATTCAATATTTGTTATAACTCCCAGTAATAAAAAACGCGTTGTTTGTGTTTGCCTTGAGTGGTTAAGAAAAAAGCCACTGTAGAAACAAAGTTGAAGTTATTAGATATAATAACAAGAGCTTTCGACTTTCACTAAGGTCCTCTTCAGCAGTTCTGCTTTTGTATTCATTTGCTTAAACTTTGTGCTTCTACAGCAGCTTTTTTCTTAACCATTTGTTATAACTAATGACATCACTTTATTATACAGGTATTTTGACTAAATTTATGAACTTTGGATTAGTTTTGTTACTTTTGATTGTTGCCAAGATGTATTTTTTTATAAAGATAGACGATAATTTCAACATTAGCAAGCCAGAACACTAAGTCAAATAGATTTAACTCAAAACTTAAAAGGAATGATGTTATTTATCTTGAATAACAGCATATTCTATGGTTTGTTTAAATATGTAGAATAATATAATAATAATAATAATAATAATAATAATAATAATAATAATAATAATAATAATAATAATAAACGTAAGAACTGTATATTGCCATGAGTATCAGAATAAAGGGATAAGGATGATGGAGCCATGAAAATTAATGAAAAGATTGATTTAACTGTCGACAAATAAAGAAAGCAATAACACAATTAAGAAAGAAGTAAAAAAATCTAAGTGAGGATTATAGGGGAATGGGACTCAAAAAAAAGAGATAAATTCTGAAATTTCCACTAAGTAATACTTTTTTCCTTTTTCTAAAATAATGAGTTATCTCCTTTATTGCCTTCATTAACTCGAGACGTTCATAAATCTCCTTCGCCTCGTCCCGTCTATCATATCAGGATTGTATTTCAGCGCCTCCCCTTCCTCGTCTCCCTTCCTGAAGAAAAAACGTGAATTCTCATTTATTAAAAATTCACGCTTTGTCACCGTTTCCTTTCTCATGTTGATAGCGTTGGGTATGTATAAGTTTGGATGAAAGCGAACGAATGTATTCTGTGATGAAATAGTTCTTCACTGGATGGGTCGATATCGTACTCGCCTAGCACTCTCCTAGGCCCGCGTTCGATTCTCCGGCCGGCCAATGAAGAATTAGAGGAATTTATTTCTGATGATAGAAATTCATTTCTCGGTATAATGTGGTTCGGATTCCACAATAAGCTGTAGGTTCCGTTGCTAGGTAGCCAACTGGTTCTTAGCCACGTAAAATAAGTCTAATCCTTCGGGCCAGCCCTCCCTAGGAGAGCTGTTAATGGTCTGGTTAAACTAAGATATACTTAACTTTTTTTTTCTGTAGTGAAATAAAAGCAAGCTGAGGACGGTGCTGAGGAAGGCATTGTTTCTTGTACTCTTCTGTCAAGCTGAAAGAGAAAATCGCTCCTTTCCTGTGGCAGCGTTAAAAGAATTACACGGTCGTTACACCCAGAACATACAGTGTTGTGGATATCAGTCAGTTCTGGGATTCGTCTGTTCTCCTTAGCTTATTGTCTCTCGACTGTCCAACTCTGAAATTCCCTTCCTGCTTTCCTTATTTCTAGATTCCTATAATCATCCCTCGTTTCACAAGGCGGGCCTGCTTCTTTTTTGGAGTCTTGTCTCCACTCCTTTTCTTTCGTTTTGTTTGTTTGCTTGTTTACGTTGAATGTAGCATACGTGAGTACATCGAGTATATTGGCTCAATGACTCAAGCTATTATGATTATATATATTTTGTGTGTGCTCGCGCGCGCTTATGTATGTAGATCCACCCCCGAGTAAAAGTATACGACCCACCGCAGTGCTCAGTTATTTGCTGATAACACGCCGTAGCTCAGACATTAATGGGCTGAGATAAGGGCACTGTGCATAGAGTTTCATGAACTGTTATCAAGACCGCTTCATGCTCATCTTATGAAAACTTAGGTCAGCATCCCTTGATAGTCTCCAGTGCTCCCGAGAGTGCTGTAGTGCCAGGATGACCTTAGATTAAAGTTATCAAACCCACAGCGAAAGTTTCGTTGGTTTTTCTTAGGGATTAAAAACGTTTTTGAAATATTACCCCCAACAAAAGTAAGATAAAGCTTAAAACATCTGCTCTTACGAAGATATATGGTGTTAATTATAGCTGCTGATTCTTACCCACCTCGAGAAACAGGGACTTAGTAAGTGAAGACTGGACCATTCAGTTTTAGTCTTACAATCTATATGCACAGTATATATATATATATATATATATATATATATATATATATATATATATATATATATATATATATATATATATATATATATATATATATATATATATATATATATATATATATATATATATATATATATATATATATATATATATATATATATATATTGTCAGTATGTTGCTCATTTTGATTTTATTACTTTAGTATTATATTATTTTGTAATTTTAATAAGCCGCTTAGGCAGTAATTTGTAACTTCCCATGTCTCCTCATCATTCGGTTGCTAGCTCGTTTATCTTTTGTATTAACAATTGTTTTTGTTTTGACATGGTTGGTGGGTGCTTGGTCTCTCCCCGTGAAGAGAGGTGCTCGAAAGCTCTTTTGTGGAGGGCAGACAGTCTGTTTTTCTGATCCTTCATCTCAAGGCGTGTGGATTATTTGCCGTTTCTTTGTTCCACTGTTATTGATTGGCAGCACCTGCCCTAGCAGAATCCTGGAAGCCTCATCGATTTTGCTGTCCTTCGCTACACGTGGAGGATTAGCTTTTCTTCCATCATTGCCCTTGGCTTAGTTAAGCTGCTTAGGGGACCTCTCTGATTTTTGGTAAGATAACCGTATACCTGTTGAGGTCATCAGCTTGACAATATCACGGCTCTTGTGGTCATCCCTGCACAACTGTCGTTTGGGCCCCTTTATCCCTACAGCCAGTCCGAAAACCTAATCCCCGATGAGAGTCGATTCTGACCCTCAGTAACAGATACAAAGATCGATTAAACCCGCTTTAACCTCTAACGTGGTATGTAAGTATACTTGCCCTAAGTGTAACTCTGGGACATATGTCGGATCCACAAGGAGGTTACTGAGGGCCAGAATAGACTCTCATCGGGGATTAAGTTTTTGGACTGGCTGTAGGCTCTCCAATCCCGAACATTCAAGCATAAGAAATCATTCGAAAAATTGTAAAACATATATTGATAGAAATGATTTCTGTATCATAAGCCAAACAACCAATGCATGCGAACTGCCTATCCTGGAATCACTATTTATTAATCCACTAGTTCCCCAGTTAAATACCCAGACCTCTTCCACTCAGCTGTACCTGAGTTAACTTTTTATTTATGCATTCTGTCTTCTGCCTTCTTGGTATAAGGTTGGTTAACGGTCTTTGACTTTGCTTTTATGTCTTTTTTTTTTCTTGTATTCTGACTGTGCTGTATTTTATGAATTTTATTGATTTTTAGAGCAATTTTTAAAGTAGTTTTATTCATTATTTAACAGATTCCCTGATGATGTAATAAGTTATTTATTACGAAACGTTGGAAATCAAGAATTATGCCGATATTAGTACGTTTTCATGATCCACCTTCTGCACTGATGTATATCTATTCGTCTATAAATATATTCTTATACATCATATATATATATATATATATATATATATATATATATATATATATATATATATATATATATATATATATATATACATACAATCATGAAGCTACAAATGTCGCTTAATATCGAAATTCACGCTACCTCGGTATATCTCCGTTGAGAATTGTGAAGGGGAATTTATATAAGTGATAAATGAATTGGAATCGTGGGGACACGAACCCACGATTCCAATTCATTTATCACTTATATAAATTCCTTCGGCGACAATTCTATAAATATATTTTTATACATCATATATTATATATAAATATAAAATTTATATATAATATATATATATATATATATATATATATATATATATATATATATATATATATATATATATATATATATATAATATTAGTATGGTCGCTATTTCAAGATTGTAAAATGATACGACCTTTTGCACTTCGACTTTTGACCAACACCCAATTTTCTGTTACTGGCTCACCCTCTCACCCTCTTTTTTTTCCCCGAGTTTCTTTCGTATCCCTTTTCTTTTCATCTTTTTTTCTCTTACCACGACGCTGAATCCTATTTCTTATCGAAGAATTGTCTCTGTAGAAACGAGAATGGGAAAAATAAGGATTCAGAGACTCTGATGAAATAACCATTAATAAAAAATATTATTTAGAGATGTCTATTGAAACCTTGTGGTTCCTTTGTTGATGATTTTGTTGTTTTGCTTTTTCTTAACACTTGCGCGACTAATGAAATTAGTACTTGGTGATGAGAGCGATAGCACTAGCTGACAACAGAAAAAAAAAGTACGCAGGTCTAGATTATGGTACTTATAGAAATATAGCTACAAGAAAGACACAATAGACAATAATGCAAAGCTGATGAAGATCAAATGAACAGAGAGGCCCTCCAATTTACCGTTCTCAACATTATTTGTTAGTTATTCTAAAGACACACACACACACACACACACACACACATATATATATATATATATATATATATATATATATATATATATATATATATATATATATATATATATATATATATATATATATATAATGTATATATATGTGTGTATATAAATAAGTATATATGTGTGTGTGAGAGAGAGAGACAGAGAGAGAAGAATAAGAATCAAATTAAGGATTGTTGCAAAATAGTTACTGGAATTTAATCTAGAGGAAGATGTTAATGCTAATGAAATTTGACAATGAATTGATCGCAAGTCACGCCTATTCTGTATGCAGCATCATTATGTCAACAGTGAACGGGTCGAAAGTTTAATAATTCTAAGAGCTTAAGGATTCTTAATTTGAAATGTACCTCCCATGACATCAGTGTGGGATGAAGTAGTGTAGCGAAGTTTATCACTTATTTCTTGTCAGGGTTCCACGCTCTTATATTTGGAACTTTTAGTGAGGGGATGGGGCGCCTGGTCTAGGGGAGCCGGAAGGTCAAGGGTTCCTCATGGAATAGACATTGAGGAACTACAGTAGTTCCGTTCTCGAGAAAAGTTAGTGGAGAAAATGATGGCCACATTTGAAACATACTAATGCTGTCTCTCCAACTGCAGTTTTGAAGACTGCAATAACCTTGGTCCTTAGATCCTTAGCTGGCCCATAGGGGTCAACTCGAGTCTCCTGATCTCTAACGAATGTCGAAAGTTGGAGTGATGACCTCGAAAGTACGATCTGCACGTCGCAGTTTCACATTTCATTTCAGAGAACTCATGTCACGGTCGTAAATAACCAGTTTACTTCAGACTGAAGATGCCAAATGGTAGTTTCGTGACTGGCCTATAGGAAACACCAAGTTTTTTATTGGTAAAGTTAATCTTTATTGTGTTTAACGTAGGGTTGAGTCATGGCTGGCTTCTGTTTTTGTATTCCATAAACCATGAAGGGTGAAACATAAACTGGACTTTGCTTTACAAGTTCTTCTTAGATAGGAAATGTTACCAATCTGAAATTATTTGATTTTAAGAAAACTTGTAGAGAAGATAAATATCTAGATTTTGTAATTGAAGAACTTTTCTTAGCCAGAGATTTTTTACCAACCCAATGAAAATTTTCCCGAAGATTCACTGCATTTTCGTTTCTAGGTTTTTTATTTTGGCGTTTCCTCTTTCACCAAAACTGAAATAATGAATCTCTGCAGAGGATGATTTAGAAGTGTTTTAACACTGCTGATACTAGAGTGATAAAATCTCAGTAATCAATGTTACTATATTGTGTGATACGTAAGTAGCATCACTCTCTTTAATTCGTCGATAACTGAACTATTTATGAAAGAAAAAGGAATAATTATGTTACTTAAACATTACAACTCAAGAGAATCCCTTAACAAAAACAGTTATCAGAAAAATATGGAAGAAAGATGAATCACATCTTAGAGTAGAATCCGATAAAGTAAAAATAATGCTATAGAATCAAACACGAATGTATAAATGTCTCTTACCATTCAAAGCATTTTAACCTCACCACTTGAACTTCTTTAACCGTCATCTTATTGAACCATAATCATTTTTCAATTATTCTCGACTCGGTAAAATCCTACTCAAGCAGAGCTTCTTCCCCAGATTACCTTCAAGAAGCAGAGCTTTATTGCAGTTTCGAGGCAGTAAGTCTGTCACCGGTAATGAGTCAGTTGAGTGACTTAATCAAAACCAGTTATTACCATTAGTTTAGGAGGCTCATTTGAGAGCACTGACTCATATTCGTGCAAGCAGCCCATCAGTAATGAAGAAGTCAGATTTTACTAACCACTGTTGCTGCTGACAGTAATATTGATGGTGATTGTAAAAATAGTATTACGTTTTAATAATGATTATTATTTCAAGCAGTGTTATTTTTTCTTTTCTTAATATTTCCTCTTTCTCTTTAGGCTTGATCATATGGGACAAATACAACTAGAAGTATTGGACGTCGTCAGAAGAGAACTTCGTAAGACACCAAGTAGGTAAAGTTTCGATATCTATAGTTGTTAAATATATTTCTTACGTTTTTTTCAGAAATACTCTTTATAGATGAAGCCTAATTAGGTGAAAAAACTTGTCTTTTCAGGACTACTCCTCGTAAAGAAATATAACTGTTGAGTACCAATCATAGACATGATAGAGAAGTGAATATCAAACTTTTTGAAACATGGGTGAACTTAAAGGCCATCTTATAAAATATATATATATATATATATATATATATATATATATATATATATATATATATATATATATATATATATATATATATATATATATATATATATATATAAATGGATGTATCTATGTGTGTGTATTCCACATACACTCTGAAATGCATAGAGCAATTTCAACCAAACTTGGTATACATATGATTTACCATCTGGGTAAGAACACTGTGGTGGTTAGACATCACTGACACCAAAGGGGGTTGTGGGAAGGGGTACAAAGGGGGTGAAATGCAAAAATAATCCAAAACGACAGATATTAGGGTCCAATCCATAGTTTTGTAGTCGCTGAGGTGAATAGTGACACTCCCGATGCCCTTCAGATCCAATTCAGCCCCAATAGGGACGGAGGTGAGAAGGGGGTGACATAAAAATAACCAAAAACGACAGATATTATTGTCTAATCCATAGTTTTCGAGGTCGCTAAGATGAATACTGACACTCCCGAGGCCCTTTAAGCCCAAATATATAAAGACAAAATCCACGCAGGAAAGAGGAACAATGGAGTGCTGCAATATTTACGATATTTATACTCCTTTAAAGTGGTATAGATATGTTGACGATATTTTAGCTGTTTTGCCTGCTGGTATTGATGGAGTTACCATCCATTAAGTTTACTTTAGAATTAGAAAAAGACAATTTCCTCCCTTTCTTAGATGTTTTAATACACAGAGAACCATTTCAATGCAAATTCAGTATTTATATGAAGCCAGTCAACAACTTAACTTATGTCCATTTTTATTCAGACTATCACCTTAATATCAAAATATCAATTTTTTCTTCCATGTTTTTATGAGCTTTGTGCATTGTCAGTCCCCAGTATTTGGATCAAGAAATCGAATACATAAGAAAAATAGGGACAGATTTATGTTATCCTTCACATATACTAGATATTTGTTATAATAAAGCCCACAAAAAATTTTAAAGTGAAAGTAACATGGAGAAAGAATTCTTTACCCTAAGAACATTCTTAGCTTGCCTTATTTTAGTGATTTTGAAAACATAAAATCATTGTTAAATCTTTTAATGGAAACCTTGTTTTTTCCTTTAATAACACACCAAAAGCAATGTTAGTAAAAAATAGCCATAAAGAAAACAACATTCCATGTTTGGACTGCCCCTCTTTTTATATTGGCCAATCTAGCAAAGGTTTAGATGGACGTATTAAGCAACATAAGTATTCAGTCAAAACTGGGTAAACATCCGATGCTCTATTCATTCATTTAAGTGAAAACCCTCACAGGATAATTTGGACTGAAAGTTCAATGATTGCCAGGTTGAAAGATTTCTCTTCAAGAAATCTTTTGGAATCTGCTATTATACAGCTTGCTTCCAGCTGTAATTTTAACCTTAGCCCTGGCATGTTTTATTTGGAACCCTGTACTAGAAAAATGTTCAAGAACGACCTAAAAGATAAAATCAATTACTTAATTACAAATTAGTTACCTTATATATATTTTCTAGGTATTGGTATGTTTAATATTTTTTATTTGTAAAAATGTTCATCTTGCAAAAATTGTTATTGTTTACAAAAAAAAAAGAGAATTATTGAGTAGTACTTCTATAACATTTTTTGGTGGTCAGTCACCTCCTTGTATAATCTTTTAATTGACCTGTCCCTGCTTCTGAATGGTTGATCCTAATCCTTTGTAAAACCTCTTAAATATTTAACCCTGTTTTGGCAGTTCTACTAATTATTCAATTGTGCTGGATTCCAGGTACATATTTTTTTCCTTTGCAATCCCCATCTGTCATTTATATATGAGCTTTCTTTGTAAACTTATTTTTATATTTCTTTAGTCTGCTAAGTAAAGGACGACAAGTTGAAAGGCCTTGCAGCACTCCGTTGTTTCTCTTTCCTTCATGGATTTTGTTTTTGTTTATATATTCATCATGTTCCATATTTCAGTGATTCAGTTATACACACACACACACACACACACACACACACACACATATATATATATATATATATATATATATATATATATATATATATATATATATATATATATATAACATATATACATACATATCTTATGTGTCTAAACAAGCAAATGCTTGTCTTTATTTCATTTTGGGGATGTAAAAGAGAAGTTAGTTTTAGGATTCATTAGATCAAAGGGTAGCACCTGACTAGGCTGTTGTTAATAGAGGGTTTCAGCCAAGTACTAATTTCCGAATCTCGGGATATTGTTACCATAACTGCCGGAAGCTAAGCAAAGCATACTTAATGATTACGGCGAAACACGACGCTGGGAGCTTCTCATCCCTTATAGAGTCTCACGAAGGGTGTTACTAAAGGCATTATTCGACTCAAGCCCTTTGTCCCAGCTTCTTAATTCCTGGAGCAAGACAACAAAATAAAGAGGATTAAATCTGATAAGCTCCCTCCTGGTTTTACATTCGGACCGCTGCTTAGAATATATAGTTGACAATCAATTGGACTCCCGATGCGGAATTAATTTTAGCTAAAATATCCTTAATCCACGACGATATCCTGTTAAATAAGAAGTGAATTCTTCTTGGAAAGGTACTAAAGAAGAAGAGGTGGGGATGTGCTATAGATATATATGTTATTTTGCAGTGTAGCATTTTAAGCATTACACCGAGTTATTTGAAAAGCTTTCTGCACAGCGTCCATAAGGGAGAAAGTCTCGTATACTTTTCCATGGGTCATTTAACTTGGGATACACGTGTTTTGCTAATGGAGCCAATCCCTGGTGTGTATTACACAACAAGTTTCTTTTGCAAATATTTAGTATGCTCCGAGTACGCTCGTCGGCAAATAGGTTAAGCTAATATCACTTGCAGGGGCTCAGGTGTGGAAGTTTACCTCGCTTTCAGAATACTAAGTTGCTAAAGAGTAAATAACACCAATCATTTCGCTTTGCATTTTTGCCTGGCGCTTTCCACGTGCATGAATGTCGGTTTGCAGAACTTTTTTTTGATCGTGATCTTATCTTTGTTATCTTTCATAACCCTGACTGCTATTAACAAACATTAAAAAACTCCCAGGAAAACAAGAACTACTATCTTTCTTAAGTTGTGAAAGGATTTCTGGATTTTTATCCAATTAAGCTGGGTTGAAAACCTTGTTATTTAATACTGATTTTATCTCAAACAAAGTAATTAAATGCCTGTGGGTCAGGAGCTGATATGCAAGCTTTGTTTAAAAATTTAGAGATTTTCAGTGATTCTTCTGATGCTTATGAAAAGAGCATTGTTTCATAATTCTGATATTTATCAATTAACGAAGCCTTAGGGAAAGAATACATCAGTCGTAAAATATTAAAAAGGAATACTCAGCTCTCATGATTTTCTTTTAACTACTAGCAGCCCTTTTTGGCGTATTCTTAAAAAATGCTAGTACAGATCAATAATAATAATAATAATAATAATAATAATAATAATAATAATAATAATAATAATAATAATAATAATAATTTAAAAGTAACATGTAAATATTTACAAGTAAACAAGTTATACACAGGAATCTTGTGGGTTTCTCTTTCCATTAAAAGTAACATGTAAATATTTACAAGCAAACAAGTTATACACAGGAATCTTGTGGGTTTCTCTTTCCATATTCAGAAGAAAACCGAAAGAAGTTTTTGTTTGGTTAATAATAATAATAATAATAATAATAATAATAATAATAATAATAATAATAATAATAATAATAATAATAATATGTGTTCACCCGATAGGATATCTTTGATTCAGTTTTTTAAGTTTTAAATATTTCTAAAAGGCAACAAATTAAGCATCACTTTTATCATATTCATTCTCATTAATCATTTAAACACCCATTTGTTTTTATTACTACACTTCGGTTTCCCCTCTTGCGCAAATTTACACCGTCATCAAAAATCACAGGCAATAGTCTGATTTCTATTCTTATTACGATTCTTGCCTAAATAACTGGTTTAGAAAAGATACTAATGTCGTTAAAAACGAAATGGGCGGAACCTAGTCGGTGGTCAGTTCTGAGTCAACTTATGAATTTTGGGCTGTAAGCCAAGCAGTGGGGTACTTCCCTAGTCTAGTGGTACAAACCTGTCCTGCTTCACCATACAGTATAGTCTGAAGTTCAGAGCCAAGTATTGCTGGAAGCGACTGAGGCCCATATCTTGAAAAATCTATTGTTCTTCTTATGACCTAATTTGTATTAGCTACCTGATAGTTTGCTGAGTGTGGTGGTTTGCACAGGTTTAACCATCTTATCCCAACAGCTCTTTCTGAGAACCATTACGCCAAGCGCTTCCTGCAGCCACCGTCGCAAGGGGGAAAAAGGTATATGAAAATGTGTTTGTTTGAGCGTATTTGACTGTATGTCTCTAGAAATGCAAACTGCTCGTTATTTATGTCTCCTAATATCCCAGTTCCTGAGCTAAACAGTAACAAGGCGAATAAGAAACGAGAGTTGCAGCTTTCAGCATTGTTTTTCGGGGAAGTCGTTAGGCGTTCTGGATATCTATGTGGTTAATTTCCTTGGAATACGTTGTAAGAAATATTGCGCAAAGGCACAGGTGCTGTCTTACGGGTGAGCGTTAAGCCCTGTCCACACTAGCGGGCACTGCCCGACGGGCAAACACTGTTCCCATAACCCGTTCCACTAAACTTATCGACCGAGTATGGAGACAGAACGATGCGATTGTCTGGTAACACTGCTTCAGAAGTGAGAGAAAATATAAACAGCTGGAAGTGCCCGTCGGGCATGCCCGCTAGTGTGGACAGGCCATTATACAATTGCTCTCTAGCATTGTAATCAAGCTAGATGAAGTGTGTGGAGAGAGAGAGAGAGAGAGAGAGAGAGAGAGAGAGAGAGAGAGAGAGAGAGAGAGAGAGAGTAATTTTAGTTATTACACACAAAAGTTAATTTTCTCTTTTTCTCAGCATGATTCACTGGTGTGAAAAGTCTTTTAAATACAGTATTAAGTTTAATACAAACAAACTTTCATACTGAGTCCAAATATAAAATCAAATTCCAGTAAATTAAAAAGAATTATGAAATCAGTAAAAATAAAACCAGCATCTGCTTTCTACACAACATATGAGTATGCACTGTAATTTCATTGTGGGTCCTTGATTAAGATTTAATCAGCACCAATTCCCCAACAAATGATATTGTAATTTCAAAGTAATTTCTCAGTCAGATACATCTGATCACCCTCAGCCAAGCGACCAAGTCAAAATAAACACAAGGAGCAATTGTCTTAACGTGTTCACGGATTCAGTCTATCCGTATGAAAATCTTCAGGGAATGCGGACTTCTAGCAGCATGCACTGAAAAGCAGCACTGTTGAACGGTCCAATACCCAATGTGAGGAATTTTTATTTTGCTTTTGTTTTAAAAAGGGAATTTTACGCAACAAGAAAAAGGCTTGATGGAAAATCCATATCATAACCCCGTTAAAGATATTTAAACTCACAATTCCTAACGCTACAAAGATGAAGTGAGAACTAAGTCTCGTTACCAGGCTTCTACTTACATTTGCGTTTTATCTTCCTATTTGATTTTCGGTTTTCAAACCTTTGTCAGCACAAGGACTGAAGATGAATAGAATTGTTTCATAAAACATTTAGCTAGGAGTTTTTCGTGTCGTTCTGAGCACATCTTCATTTTTACAACGATATCACAGCCATGCTTCTCAAATTGTAACCAAACTGAATTAACAGTTTCCATGTTATCATGATTCAATCGGAAACTGTTAAGTTCCTCACTTTTTAAAAGAACGTATCTGGACACGATCCCAAATATTCAGTTTGTACATAAGGATATGACTGTTTGTAACAGTTCAACTTCAGGTTGCGACCTTTGCAAGAAATACTTTACTGTAATATGAGCATGTCATCTAAATTACAGACTTTTATGTACTACAGTTCATATGGCATTTGTTTCGGAGAAGTATGTTAAGGTGGTTAGCACTGTAGATTGCCTTTGTTCTTGAGTAAATATACACTGTTCACATCCTGCTGAGTAGTAAGCTCACACTGATTTCCTCATGGCTTGTGAGTTTGTTGGGAATGAGCGATTTGTTGTCGCAACTTCTTGTAGGGGATAGATGAACAGGGAATTTTGAACTCTTTCTGATGCTTAAATTTCATTAGAAGATATTAATATCTTTAGTAATAAAAAGTAAAAGCAAATTTTTTTTAAGTTTTAAAAATGTATCAATACATTCTTAATTATTTGCGAAAATATATGTTTTATACCTATCTCATAGGAATAATATCATTTTTTGAACAAAATAATAAAGGCTATGAAATATTCTTTTTGACTGCCATAGAAGGATGTTATCTCAAACACTACTCCACAGAGCAGAAGAATTCCACATAGCATCCAGTGGAGTGCTACATCAACAGTATCTTTAGTATGTTTCAATTTCAGATGGAGAAGTGTATCTGTGTCTTTATTATATCAGAGTATCTGGTTTCTTAAGTTACTAAACATATTGCGGTGTAAAGAAATACTTAAGACTGGTTTAGAAAAAATTTATACTTCGTGTGAAAAATTAAGGATCTAGAAATCGTAATAAATCTCAAATAAAAAAAATAGTATACTTGACATTAAGTATTTAAGAATTTTTATATGTCCAAAGTAAGAAAATGTGAATCACATGCTATTAAATGTGAATATTTATAAAAAGTAATAAAGGTGCATACCCTTTTGCACATTTGTAAAAATCAAATTGAATAATTCACTGACGAACACAGCAAAATGGAAGCTTTGCAGCTTAATCGCGGATGTGATTGCTAAAAGCAGTCCTCCAGTTTCATCGTCAAGCACCGAAGATAACCAGAGCTCAGTGACTCTTCAGTGGAAAGCCAGTAATGCCGAATCAATCAGACAGATTTGCAAAGCTTTGAATTTGCAATTATGCTTTCGCTTGATTCTGCGCCTCAATTACTTTTTTGCCCTTTTAGCGTGAAGCATTGTATGGACTGTTACTGATAAATGATAAACTCATCGCACCAAACACACACACACACACATACACACACACACACTCACACACACATATACTGTATGTATATATATATATATATATATATATATATATATATATATATATATATATATATATATATATATATATATATATATATATATATATATAGCTATATATATATATATATCACATATACATATATGATATATATTATATATATATATTATATATATATATTCATTTATATCATATATATATATATATATATATATATATATATATATATATATATAAAATAAATATAATATATATATATATATATTAATCAGCTCATGGTCTGGTTAAATAAGATGTACTTTAGCATGTATATATGATTTGATATATATATATCCATATTAATAAGATTCAACTTATTAAACAATAAAGAAACTTAAAAAAAAAATAAATCCCCCCAAAATATTGTCGCGTAGCTTTGTAAATCATTATAAATAGAAAATAAGTCACCGAAATTTTTTACCCTTCTGTCAAACAATTGTTCGTTGACGTAAAACATATCAAGGTAACTCGAAACTTTATTGATGCCATTCCCAGAAGCCCTCCCACTCGCACACGTGGACCAGGCGGGTGATTTTATTGATTTTATTAGAAAATTTAAACAAATCTCTGTCGAACAGCCTCAGAGTACTTCGTCCAGGCTTGGATTTAATGTGACCTAAGGTTACATAGAGCGATGTAGCGTTTTTCCTGAAAACTCTGAAACTATCCCAACTCGGCATAACCACTAATGCTATATCTTCCAGTGCCATTTTTCATAAGCATAATTTCACAGCCTCATTGGCAGTCCCATTTGCTCTTAACTAAACGGTCTTTTATATGAACGGCTGTGAAACAGGAATTCTTCACTCATAAAGCCTTAGTATATGATTTGGCTCAGATATTTGGACGTTCCAGCGTAGTTGTTCCATAAACTTAAATGGATTTTAAGATCAGTGCTCATGCTATAACCAGTAAGTTTAAAACTGTACTGAAAAAATGGCATATAGCTCTCTCTCTCTCTCTCTCTCTCTCTCTCTCTCTCTCTCTCTCTCTCTCTCTCTCTCTCTCTCTCTCTCTCTCTCTCAATATTTTGATCATAAGAGGGTAATCGAAATATTTCGTAGCCAAAATAGGAAGCATGCATTTGTAGTGTCTCACATCCATTTATCACTTAAATTGATGTCTCGGTAAAGATCTGTTTGCGTCGGTCCTATACTAAAAGGGCTAAGGATATGTTCACACGAGTAGCTAAAAAAAATTAGGTTGAAAATAATCCTCAGTATCTGACTATTTTACTCTGTTCCTAATGTGGTAACGAAAAAGTTTTCGACCAAGCAAATTATTTTCTTTGCAGAGTTTCCTCTTTTTCCCTCCCCCAAATGTGTGTGTGTGAATATATATGTGTATATATATATATATATATATATATATATATATATATATATATATATATATATATATATATATATATATATATATATATATATATATATATATATATATATCAATATTTATATATACACATTTTTGATATATATTTATTTTAATACGAAAGTTTTATATATATGTATATATATATATATATATATATATATATATATATATATATATATATATATATATATATATATATATATATATATATATATATATATATATATATATATATATATATATATATATATATATATATATATATATATATATATATATATATATATATATATATAACCTCCGCTGTAATTAGCAGTTTTATTTTCAATACCCAAAACAGTTGAGATTACAGACTTTCCGCATTTTGAATTCATCATAGTGGCTAAACTGTGTCATCCTTTCATAGTTATTAATAACTGTACTTACTTTGCTATGCGTGGTGTGCTACTCATGTTTAAATTTTATGAATATTCCAAAATAATCCAGTTTACAGGAAATATTCCTTATAGTTCAAGTGATACGATTAAAGAATGAACTACAGTTCTTAAATTGTTATGTTAATTCCAAATTAATTCAGTTCACAAAGTTTGACCTCTGTCATTTCAGTGTCACGATCAAGATAGGGTCACATTTTTTTTTATATAATTTGTGCTTATTGGGGCCAGAGAAGGATACCAAGCTCGTTTATTGTCTGTTCAGAGCTTTTGCCAGAAACTCACTGTCTACTTTGTGATCTAGTGTTCGTCATGTTTTCATGTGCATAGAAACTGGGATCCTTACTACCTGAAAGAAAAATAACAGTTTTTTTAAACATTTTTTTCTAATTAATTCATCTGTGAAATATTCCAAGACTAGGTCTAAATAATCGGAATCATTCATTACTGAAAATCAGTAACTTCACTTTTTTTTTATTTACATTTCCTGACAATGTTAATATAGAATGAGAAGGTTAAACTCGAGAAAATCGGGAAAAAAATCACTGACCGTATTTCTTTTGAATTTGAGCCGGAAAAACACACGAAGAGAGTGAAGGTCAAAAGTCTGTTGCTTCTCTTGACTTCAACTCTTCAAACAGAAATCAGTCATTTAAGCAATTTTCTTCTGCATCTTTTCGCACCAGCCACAGCAGTAAGTCACCTCAGAAGGTTGCGATAGAAAGGTCTCCAGTTTTCAATGAACTATTTTCCTTCTTCCGAAAAACTAGAAGGCTTCAGTGGTTTTCGGGGCATTCCATGGTGACCTGCCATTGATTCTCTGGAGTCTTAGCTCAAAGGACTTGAGAGTTTTCAGAAAAGTTCATCAAGTTTGGTCCTCACCAGCTCTGGACTTCTTGACTTTCAGTAATTGAGTTCTTTCATTTTTCGACGGCCCCGGGAAACGTGGCGCGATGGAAGAAAGGTAATAAAATGGCGAAACTTACGGAAAAAACGTCATATATAATTTCCAGAGCATGTAAGAAAATTATTTGAGATGCTGAAATATTCCCACTTAAAGTAATTATTGAGGTCTTTCATCTGTTGAACCCTTCCCCCCCCACCAAGTCCCCCGGGAAACGTGGCAATTAAGTAGAAAAATGGCGTCCATTATGAGTTAAAGTTTTTATTTAATCTTTAAAATATTAATTGAAACAAAATTTCCATTGTAAGTGAAAACATTTCTTAACGTATTGAAAAAACGTATTGTCACGCGCAAGAAAAACAAGTAATAAATGCGCCGAAGTCTCATCGGCGCATTAAGACTCCTATTTTTTTTTAAAATAGAGATTTTAAAACTGGATTGGTTTAATCTGAACCCTTCCTTCTTCAAAATAAAAAAAAAACGGAAAATAGGAAATATTCTGATAATCTGACATTTCACCCGAAAAAGCCATACTGTAATTGTCATCGTTTAAAATAGTTCTGCGCGATGTGAAAGAAAATCATTGCGTTTTAGTATTCTAAAAGCATAGACAGATAGATATAAAAGGAAGGGTGCACTTTTCAGTAACTTGAAAAGCACCTTCCTTTTTGGGGAAAATTTTCTTTCAGTCTAAGTCAAATCATTTCAAACTCTCCAATAAAATATTAAAACTCTCTCTCTCTCTCTCTCTCTCTCTCTCTCTCTCTCTCTCTCTCTCTTGTTTTCTCTTTACAGAGCTGGTAAGGTACACACGTGTTAACCTTCCCAGGCGCAATTAAAGGAAACCTTACTCAAGGACACTTATAAAGACTTAACCCAAGCACACTTACACACTTGGCAGTCATATAGACCGTTTCATGGATGAAAGAAAGAGTTTATTCTTACATCGCAGGAACGAGAGGAGAGAAAAAAAAAACAGAAAAAGAGGGAAGAAAAATAAAAAAGAATGTATAAACTAGGCAGTCTGCGACTCCAAAGCGCTTGTATTTGTTCAAGAGTCGGTGTCAAAATCCTCCTCCAGTGAAGTGGAAGAAACGGAATTCTGTTGGAAAAAACGGTTTATTTTTTCTCATTTTTTATCTTATTCCCTTTTTGTTTGTTGTACATTTCTTGGGGAATGTATATTTTACTTTTTTTATTGTTCTGGTTCTCTTTTATATTGATATTCAACTGGTGTTAAGCAGTTCCTTAAGTAGTATAAAACTAGCAAAATGAATTTTTTCCACCTTATTTTCTTAAAAAAAAAAGTGTTACGATTACAAAGAAAAATGAATAACTGAAACAAGTATAATTGTTCTGAAGCCCATAAAAAACATGAATGGAAAAGGCATCAGATCATACATTTATGATTCAGTTGCTTTCCTTATCATAAAAACGAAAACATAGGAACCAAGGAATGCAGTAATAATAACTTTTACTTACATGGTATCGAAACTGAAACAGGAAGTTGTGCAAACTTCTTGTATTGCCCATTTGAATATCCAGTTATTTTCCAACTGGGATCAAAATCTGGGAAAGCTTTTGAATAACAAACACCAATAGTAATTTTTATAGATTATTCCTGTATAAGAAAATAAGATGCAATATACTGATGAGGGTCTCATTCAGTTTATTTACGTTGAAGCAAAAATTATATAATCTTACATTAATCAGATCAAGCACGATTGTTGATACAAAAGCACATAATTCAAGGAACGGACATCTTCAAATAAACAAAAAATATTTATAGTACAGTATTACAAGATATACCTGACCAAAAAAGCTTTTATACACGCAGGGTTCGTAATTTTACTTGAGTAGGAATTAGAGTAGTAATCTTTTGTAGATGATGCTATCGCAAGTTCAATCGTTTGCAGAATACTGCCGTTTGTTAAGATAACAGCTCCAATGTAATGACATGTGAAGTGAGCTACTGAATCCAACCTTTGATAGACGTCATTGTGTTTGTTTTTCGCCGTGCTGTCTCGTCATCTCTTCGTATAAAAATCAGGGTCTTGAGTCAGTCCTTCTCTTCAATGGCCGCATGAGCAAAGATCCATTATTTAACCTCCCGTCCAGGGTCTTATTTCTAGAATGAACTTTGCCTTCAGTCCCTTCTCTTTAATGGCATTTCTGTAATTTATTTGACTCAAGAAAACGCAGTAGAACGGTTTATATATTAATTTTTTTATTAACAAGAAACTCAATTTTTCATTATAATATTATTTAAAGCAAAGTGGTTTCCGGTCTAATGCGCTAAAATTTCTTAACAAACCCCAAATTCTGTCTTGCTCTTTTATATAATCATGGCTTCTTAAACTGTTTTTTTTTTTTTAATTTTTAATTCTGTTTTAACATAACGATCATTCCGTTGTTAGTATTTTGGACAGTGTATAAGAAATATACCGATGATTTTTATGAACTAATATTGAACAGAACGCGAAATCACTTCTTATTGAATTTGATCAATCAAACAAACGCTTGCTTATCTTTCCATTTATGTAATAACTGCATCCGGCAGAATGACTTTTAAACCGGCGCTTTCAACACTGCTCTTTTAAGTCAAGACATGTACCTTGGATTGAGCGGCGCTCATGACCATATTTATTGTGATGCCAGGTACGCATAAGCGGTGTCCATACCATCTTTAATGTGGAAGTATAGTTTATTGAACCTGAAGATAAAAATACTGTCTACTCAGTATTCGTTCTCATCCTTTCTCACAGTCAGTGAATTGGTGTGCGGAAACTATAGTTCCTTCTGTGGTAGACTTCCCGAATAACAAAAAATCAGTCGAAGATTAATGTTTCTGTTACAGACTTGGGCCACATAGCAAAGAATTTCGACTTTTCAGTACCACTGGTCACCTGGAAATTATCTTGAGTGGACATTGGTTGTCACCCAGTATGTTATTTGTTTCAGAACTGTATGTTGATAACTATTACTAGCACATGAATATCCTACGTCTGTAAATTTCCTTGGCCTCGGGCCTTGCATACTCAGATTGTTTCAGAACTGCTCGTTAGTAACGATTTATGTTAAATGCTACCACTGGTTGAGAAGACACCAGTGATGAGAGTCTCCCAATCATCGGTGTACAAGAAGACAGAAGAGGGTTCATATCGCTGTCTTTTTGCAGACCCAGACAAGAAGGCGGCAGTGAGTTCTACAATAGAACCTTCGTGTTAACCTGTGGACAGTAACCTGGAATGGCTGGTGCCACAGCCTTTCAAGGAAAAATGCATTACAACGGATAATTTTGGGACGACATGCTCACTATGAGTCATACAAAGTAATGATTTTCCGAATAACCAGCCTTTGTAACTTGATGTCATTATGATAATGAGCAACTGTAATAGCCCCAGAACAAAAGAAAAATAATATGCGATCAAGCCGGTGC
>NC_089788.1:21001771-21074271 GCF_040412425.1 Macrobrachium rosenbergii | reverse complement strand
GAGGTGGACTGACAGATATTACTGTGGTGACTCCATGTTATTCAGGCATTACTGTGCTGTCTGTCACTTTTATCTAGGTATTATTGTGGTGACTGTCCCTTTTATCCAGGTATTACTCTGGTGACTATCCCTTTTGTCCAGGTATTCCTGTGGTGACTATCCCTTTTATCCAGGTATTACTGTGGTGACTGTCCCTTTTCCAGGTATCACTGTTTTGTCTGTCCCTTTTATCCAGGTATTTCCGTGGTGATTGTCCCTTTTATCCAGGTGTAACTGTGGTGACTGTCCTTTTTATCCAGGTATTACTGTAGTGACTGTCCCATTTATTCAGGTTTTGCTGTGTGGTCGGACACCTTTAATCAGGTATTACTGTACTGTCCGTCACCTTTAACCAAGTGCTATTGTGCTGTTGATCCCTCTAACCAAATATTACTGTGCTGTGTGTTCCTTTAACCAGGTATAACGATACCATATACTCACAGACTTTCTTAGATCCACAGTTAAATAAATAATCGAAAAAGAGTTTGGATTTCTAAAACTGAATCTAATACCTATGAATCCACTAAAGATTGGCAGTTTTTTTTAATTATAAGGACAAGTTACTGACCTTTATGAAGTCCAGCATTATTTACAAATTCGAATGCCCAAGATGTCTTGGTAGTTATGTTGGCTCATCAGAGAGAAAGTTGCAGGTCCGTTATTACAGCCACTTAGGTTTGAGCTACAGAACTGGCTCACGAATTACTATCCCCGAATTTTCTAGTATTAGAAATCATGCCGTTAAATACAAGATTAATATTGATAAAAAACATTTTTCCATAATTGGAACTACCAAACAATCTGCCTACTTAACGACCCTTGAGTTTCCGTTTATTAAACGTCATGCACCTCTTTTAAACTCCAACGTGTCGTCTCCTTTGCACTTGGGCATGCGTGAGCTTGTGGTCTCACTTTGTCTTTCCCTTTCATGTGATCAGGTTGGCTTCAAAAATTCTTTGCTCCCTTTTTACTTATATTTTGTAATTTAAAGAAAAATGTAACTACTGTTTTTAATTAGGTTTTATTTTGAATTAAGAGAATTAGTATGTATTTTTCAATTTTACAGACTGATGATGTGTTTAAGTAACAAGAAACGTTTCTAACAATAAATTTGCGCCTGTTTTGTTGACTGTGTATTATTATATATCCTATATGTTGTTATATATATATATATATATATATATATATATATATATATATATATATATATATATATATATATATATATATATATATATATATATATATATTATATGATATAAATATATATGTTAAAACAGAATTCCATCAAATATATATATATATAGCGGGAAAATGTATATAAATATAGGTTATATAATGTATATATATTATAAACTATAAATAATGGATGAGAATATTCAAAAGCGATATTTGATTCTCTCCAGGTGTTCGTTATCCAGTTCAGTTTCTCTTTTATCTTTTAATCGTTTCTTGGAGGAAGATTTTCATCATCAAAACCTTTTTCCAAATCAACAAGATAAATTTTAAATTTATCAAACATCCCGTTGTTAAACACATTTGTTTTGAATTTTTCATTTTGTGTTCATGCCAGTTGAAAAAATGTAACCTGTTTTATTACTTATTTGACAAATTATATTTAAAAATTACAGCCTGCAAAGAGATATTTTAACAACATCTTTTTC
Organism: Macrobrachium rosenbergii; assembly: GCF_040412425.1. Lineage (NCBI taxonomy): Eukaryota > Metazoa > Arthropoda > Malacostraca > Decapoda > Palaemonidae > Macrobrachium > Macrobrachium rosenbergii. The sequence continues at coordinate 21,072,568 of NC_089788.1, read as the reverse complement.
AGTCTAAATTTGAAATTTGCAGCATTTGTAGATCATGTTGATCCGTTCACTTGCAAAAATTTGATGTTCCAAATAATTGATCAAGACAATCTTGATTATGGATAAAGCCTTTGCATCAGCAAAATAATCAAAACATTATAATTTTTTGAGGCTTTAACATACCATACAAAGGTATTAATGATTTTAAAGAAAAAATTAGGACTTTTGACACCTGCACAAACTTTTGTTTTATCACCCATTAACCTTTCATCTACGTATGACTTCAATTACAAAATTAACACACTTGTTTGTTTTTCTGTATCAATACCCAAATTCATTACTCTTATCAAAGTCACATTAAACATCAGGAAGAATTCATAATATGGAACCAAACATTCATCATCAGAACAAAATATGTTGTGGGTTTCCAGTCTTCCCATTCTAATAGGTCCTTCTCTCCTAAGTAATTTAGTGAATTGGCACCGGATCTCGATAATAACTATACAGCTAATTTCACTCGGTGTCTGTTGGCCGCTCACATTCAAGTGCTTTTCATTTATTTTGTATGCTAGACCATATTCTGAGTTAGTTTTACTTAACATTTCCCTTATACCAGTGACTCCCTTTAGAGTCGTCTTTTACTTAAACAAAAACCATGGGTCAATTTTAAACTCTTCCAAATACGCAGAACCTAAAGACCCCATGCCTGCACCACCGCCACCACTGTGTAGATGATATCTTCCATGCTAGATATTATTCTCAATAATACTTTATGCATATCAGTCTGGTCGAATTGGAAATAGATTGATTGTCGCCATTTGCCTCTAACACCTCGCACCATAACAACCAGAACTTTTTCATGTGGTTTGTAAAGAACGTCCGTTCCTCTATCATAACTCCACTCTCTATTAATGCTCATTTCATCTAGTGATATAACAGCGAGTTTTCCCTCCGATGTCATTGTTTCTCCTTTTGCTTTCAGTAAAACTAATAACGACACTAAAATCCCTGTTTTGCAATAGAAATTCTTAACACGTTCCTCAAGTGTGCTTTCACATGGGAAAGGATGTCCGTTTTTGACTCTCTGTAGCACTTAGGACTCAAACTTTAAATATTGACACTGGCATGTTTGTCCACTAAAATTAACAACTCTGACTTTAATAAAGACAAAGTTTACTGTCTGTCCCTTTTAAAAAAAAAAATACGTTAAGATATCAATCGCAGATATTACTGTGGTGCAGACTCAAAGTTTGTCCAGGTGGGTTTTGTTTACTAAGATGTCTCTCTCTCTGGGAGGCGTGACGTCACTACCCCAGCTCTGACTGTTGTCCATACCTGCCGCTTTGACCTGGTATATCTGAACCGTGTTCGGCCCTTTATTCAGATGCAGAAGTCCTCTGTAAAGCGATTCTTGGTTAGTCTTTTAACAGTTTCCGTCGTTTTGAGAGTTGACTGAGGAATGTTTGTCCGCTTTAATCTGCATATAAAGTGAAAGCCTGCATTTAAGCAAAGCGATCCATCAAATGTAGTCAAATGATCCGCTGCGTTGATATATTATGTTTTCCCTTTCCTTGTGCTACTTCGTCTTCTGAATTATTGCTTTTCTTATTTAATTTTATTCTGTACCATTTTTATTCGGATTCGTATTACATTTTTGGAAGCGATGACGGGAATTTAATCATAGCATTATGTTAGTTATTTCAATATTTATTGAAGAAAAATTGTGAATGTTTTTATTTTATTTTAATTCAGCATTTTTAGTTATTTATTTTAATATTTATTGAAGAAAAAAATTGTGAATGTTATTATTTTAATTCATCGCAAAGGTCCCCTTTGAAACAGAAGGTATCCCTAAGCAAGCGGTCCCGGACGATTCATCCAAAGACAATTTGTCCATCGATGATTGGTCCAAAATCAATTGTCTGTTCCAACAGGTGTTATTGGTCCCTGTCAATTGATCCCTGATTATTGGTCCAACAGCATTATTGGTCTAAATCCAGAATTGATCCAATGGGACAATTTGTCCATTAATTACTTGCTGACCTTTGTAACACTTGTGACTGACCTGGATATTCGCAATTGCGATATCCAGATTAAAGTGACTGTCCTTTTATTCAGATCATCATACTTGGATGGATGTACCCCTATAGAATTGCCTAACCTTATTAGTCAAAAGGTCTTTTTCAACTATTTATGTTAAAAGGTTGAAAACAAATAAAAACAGCCATTTCATTACTTTTTATTCAGAAAAAAATCTAATTGTTTTCCCTTTAGTCCATATAAACTGTAATACAAATATCCATTAACTGAAAGTTTTCTTTTCCTTTTTCAGAAATTACCGTTGTGACTGTCCTTTTGGCTCCATGGTAGGGCTTGGTGACTGTTTTTAAATGTTTTTGAAAATGACAGCATGTACATATACTGTAGGACTGCCTAAATACTGTTTGTTTACATGAACCTTTTATCTCCTTTGATGTTAACAAGTCTCCCTTTTATCCAGCAATATGAAAGATCTTTTTTCATTATTATGCTATTGTTTCATTATCGTGCTATGGTAACAGAAACCAAGCTGTGGAAATTTCCTTTTATGGACTAATTTTCATTAAATAAACATTGGACCAATAATTCCTTTTTCATTGGTATTGTTTTTATGGTCCCGTTGGTCCAATTGAGTTTTTGGACCAATCGTTACAAAGGGAAGGGTCATTGGACCAATCGGGGAAGGACCAATCGTACCCAACCCCTGCAAGGACGGATAAAATCAAGGTGGTTAGGATTTCGTTAATCTGCAGTACTTGTTTCAGAAGTGAGTTACATGCCACACATACAAACCATCACTTTTATTATACTTATCTTCATGTTTTGGGAGCTGGGGAGGCGTATATATGGGATATATATATAACTGTAATTATATATATACAGATAAAAGTAAACCACCTACTTTGCTGTTGAGTAACTGTTATATTGTTATATAGAAAGGAACCATACTATATATGTTAAAATATTATATTGTCTTGATGAATATCAAAAAATGTTATCCAGGCGTCACAATCATGTATAATTTTGCTGTATAACGAGGAGCTAAATTCAACAATTGCAAACTATTATTGAACAGAAGCAAGTTCATCAATTGGTCTATTCCGTATTTATTCACGATGTTTGATACTGGCTTGTTTATTGGGTTTTATACATAAAAGATCTACAATCGGTAAAACTTCTTTTTCCAAGTCAAAAAAACATTCTTTAGTAGGGTTCAAAACGTGATATTCCTAAGACAAATTGTTGTTAATTTTTAATAAAAAATTACCGTTAGATCGGTAACCTGTTTTATCACTTAGATCCCCAAATTAGTGTTTTCACTCATCATAAATTTCCCTTTACAACGACTTTTTCAAAAAATTGAAATTTGAAGCATTTACAGATCATGTTGCCGGATTTGCCTGTCCCGTTGAGTCAAGATGATCTTGATTAGCGTTTAAAGAATAATCTAGAGTTGATTAAGGATTTGCATTCATAGCAAAGACTATTAATGATTTTGATGATAAAGTTTACCTCGACACGGGACACTTTTATTTTGACGATCATATTCGTGAACTTATGACCTTTTTACATTTATCACACTTGTTCTTTTTCTATATTTCGCAAATGTATCACAGGAACTGACATCGTCACCATAGCCTAGAGAAATCATTACAGATAATCATTAATCAGCGGAAGACAAAACTGCAGATGGTTTCAATTTTCCCATTTTTAGGCCCTTCTCGGCAAGATCAAAGTTGGACAAGATTCGATAATAACTTTACAGCTATTTCCAGTTCTTTTTTGCCGCTCACATTCAAGTATTTTTTTATTTTTAGGTAGACCATATTTGATTTAGTTTTCTTATAATGATTTATCGTTAGTGACTGAAAAAAGTTAATGTTTAAAAAAAACCAGGGTCAATTTCATAACTCTTCCAAATTTGCAGGTATGTCGGGAATGACTATATCTTAATATACTAGATATTATTCTTCTTCTTTTCATTTTCTTCTTCGAATTTAAAATAGATTTTTTCCCATTTTTATAACACCTCACACCATAACATGCCTGAACGTTTTCATACACTTTTGATTTGCTTTTTGGGGTAGACCTGTGAAGTGCTCTCGTGAAAAATGCCTGCCCTTGCCTGATGTTCAAAGTGAATATGAGGAAGCGTATAATAAGAATAGAATTATTATATCGTGGGAAATTAAATCAATTTCTTAAGATTTATTTTCATAAGCATTATCAAAATTTAGATAAGGACGAATGTTTCGGTTTTCAATTTGATCGTAGTACAGCCGTCCGTGCATTGTTTTGGGGAGAAGAATGATTAAGGAACTTGTTCATACAAGTGGATATAGGAACAATGAGATGTTTACATTTCTGTATCTACTACCCATAACTTCGTAATGGAAACAAATGATACATCTGTAATTACTAGTTCAAGAGGCCTGAAAGGGTCATCATAATGAATGGAAATCTGAAAAGAAAGATGGAAACGCTTTTGGAGAATAGATATTAACAAATTCTGATTTTCAGTGACCTTGTTATCCTGAATTCAAATGTAATAATCACATTTGAAATCAAAACAAAATTGATAATGTTGATAAAGATCCCTAAAGATTATCAAACATGGACAAAATGTATGTTGAAAAGTGCTCTGATCAAATCTCAGACTCTCTCTCTAATGAAAAACGACAAATTATGAGTAAAATAACGGCGCCAGTTGAACAGGTTAAAACAACAAGAGATATTTGTTTATTTGTAAGATTTCCAGACAGGAAAAACTTAGAAAGGGCAAAAATGGAGATTGAGAATATACACATTTATCAGTAAATGTTTAACCAAAAATAAAAGTAGTCTATATCCCGAAGGATGAAGATGACATTGTCGATAACATTGTAAAGAAAATCCATGGATAGGTAGCCTCATTTCTGAAAATGACAACCTGAAAATTGTAAGGAAATGATAGCCAAAGATGACAAATATATACACTGTATCATCAAATATATACAAATATATAGGCTATCTATGTAGGTACAGATTCATTAGTATACCCACCATTCAATGGGTTACATCCCCATCTTGATTAAAAATGTGACCATGGGGAACGATTCACGCACAGCAAATTGTAGAAATAGTTCTCACTTGCCCTAGATGTGGACAAAATGTCATAAACACATCGTGAGCTTATTTTTTATATATGACAGATGGACTGTAAAGAAAGGTCAGGTCATACTAAACATAAAACATATTTGGCAAGTGCTGGATAATCGCACTAAGACGTAAAAAGTAAAAATAAGGCATTCTGTTTCACTGATTCTTGCAATTTGCGATGAGAAAGCAAATAAAAAATAAAATCTTTATGACTCTCCTTACTGTGTTGTGGATGCATAGAAAACAGTTAAAGACAAATTATAAGAAATGAGTTATTTTTATATACTGTATATACCAGGGCCCACCAGAGAGGGAATTATCCCTGTGGAGGGTATGTATAAAACCAAACAAAGTATGTGATGTGGTTGTATGTATGTATGTATTTATGTATGTATTTATTAAAGCTATTTATTTATTTATTTATTCATTTTTATCCTTTTGTGTGTGAGTAATGACAGTAAAATGAGTTTGAATGATTCTTAACACGTGCTTAGTGTGCACATGCGTGTATCTGTGTGTGTACCCAGTGATTTTGCTGAGGTGGTAATTTCGTTCACATATTGTTCCCAGGCCAGAAAATTTCCCTAAAATTCCTTCCTTTATCTCGATCAACTGATTCTCAGTTACACCGAATCCAGAATACCAACAGTGTCAAATGAAGTGAATTTTTGTTATGGAACTGGCTTTGGAAAAAGAAAATTCAATGTAGGACCTTAATAAGATTTTGAGGAACAGATATTTATCACTTTTGAACATTTGATAGTTTGCTCAATACGTAGACAACTCTTAGATGCAGCCTATGAAAATAGTAGGAGATTTATCAGGTATATACTCCATGATAATAAATTTTCATATGAAAAATAGATTTAGATAGCAATTTGAGTACAGGGATGAAAGGAATAGTGTATGATAATTAGGAAAACGTGGATCATCCTTTGTTGAAAATTATTCGCAAGCAAGCAAACGACAAGAAGAAAAATATCTGGATTCAAAAGGTATTTATGAACAATAATCTTAATCTTTTAGGAAACTGTAAATGTTTGAACATACAACATTCCTAGATATTTGTAATATACAATTTTAAACCAAAAATATTTCGTTCTAGTAGTTTATATAGACATTATTTTATTAGATTGGAATAGGAGTATAGGCCTTATGATTTACTGCATTAATATTAAAGAAATAAACAACTGTGTAATTAATGCCTATAAGATAAGGGCCGTAACAATGTTCAAGAATCGGAAAACTTGTTGAGTAGGATTGATGAATAATCCATTTGAAGCGTAAACGCAAATTTTACTCACTCATCAATATTTTCACCAATTAAGATTTACCACGGCGCTAGCAAAAGTAATGCGCAATATATTACTCAATATTTTAGATAGTATGTATTTAGGCTACCTCACTATATAGCCTAATTCCAACAGTTTATCTCCTAGGCGCTCACTAAGCGGAAGTAACACTGACCAGAGATATATATGGTCCTAAGGGAAAATATTGTACAAGTTTGGCGAGAAAGAAACAATTACTCTTGGTGTATTACTTCTCCCTTTCAGAAGTTGTACCTTTTTTCAGCTTTTTGTCAGGGAGGGAAAGAAGTGGTAATTAAGAGTAGTCAGCAAGATTATTCCCTATGTGGTTCTCCAAAACTTCCTTACAAAAACGAATATAATCAAGAGCACAAAGAGGGAGCGTGCGGGACAGTTTATTCTCTCTCTCTCTCTCTCTCTCTCTCTCTCTCTCTCTCTCTCTCTCTCTCTCTCTCTCTAATGTGCTGATACTCTTCATTGCTAATGAGAATGTATAATTTTCCAAATTTAATTTGAATTTTAAAATAAATTATGATTAACTTGATTAACATATGTAATGCTAGGGAGATTAACATAAGTAATGCTGAGAGAGAGAGAGAGAGAGAGAGAGAGAGAGAGAGAGAGAGAGAGAGAGAGAGAGAGAGAGGCAGTCACTACGATTTTATTTTTTTATTTAGCTTCCATTTGCATTGACTTTGACTCTTAACATTTACTGTAATATTCTAGTATTCTTTACTGGAATAACGAATGGTCGTTACTCAGCTTCCAGTATGACCGAGTACTAACTAATTTACTGATTTATCCATCTGGCTTTACATATCCTAAGTAGGTTATCAACAACTGTCAAATTAGATGATCTTGGTGTACAGGGAGGGCTTGACCCAATGCTGCATAAGCGAAGTGAATACTGATAGCTCTGTCTTTACCTAAAGAATAAGCATTAACACTTATTTTAGTTGTATTTGCAAGGTTATTACCGAGATTACAGGCATATATTTTGAATATGGCATGTTCAGTTGGTAGAGATGGACATGGTATGGTGTTCTTAGTGCATTCGTTGGAGTAATCTGCTTCTTTCAGGCACCTCAAAATGTAAAATGCAACCGAAAACTAACATTTGATATCTGACATCTGTCCAGTAGGTTAAGGGTTTGATCTCAGGAGTTTATCAGCAGTGCTTAAAAGTCACGTATTTTTTGTAGAGAGTTTTATCAGTGACAAGTTAATGCCATGAAATTGGAGCAGTCGGTAAACTATGACTGCAGTATTTCCATAATGTTTTTATTCTTAAAATAAAACTTTTTTTCTTACTGCTAAGTTGTGTAATGATTTTAAATGCCGTGTAAAGGGTATTATTATTATTATTATTATTATTATTATTATTATTATTATTATTATTATTATTATTATTTTAATCAGATAATACAGTAGTTTTCAAAATGCGCTTTTAGGTTTTCTGTTATTTGCTATATGTTTTCTTGAAGAAATATTTCGTTATATTGCTGTACTGGGTATTACTGTTAATTTCCGAATGTACGTGATATCGATAATTGCTATTATTATTCGCCTTGAGTTGTCGTGTTTCTCTTAATTATTTTGTATTTTTATTTTCAATCAGAAAAAAACGTTCTTTAACTATACTGGCAAATACCGGAAATGCTATTATTATTATTATTATTATTATTATTATTTATTATTATTATTATTATTATTATTATTATTATTATTATTATTATTATTATTATTATTTAGTACGAAACCAATGAATAAAGAACATGCCCGTTTTTTATGAAACTTAAGAGTACTGACATTTGGAAAAACATGATCCAAAATCACGAATTTAGGATTTATTAGAATTTCGTGACAGTTGAATATCAGTTCTCAGATAAATTGTTAAACCATCAGCCCTTTTTTAAGTAAATAACAAGATATGCCATCTGTTTTCCCTTCAGCCATTGGTATTTTAACAATGAAAATGGGATATGGATGTTAACCAGAATTAATGACTTTGTCGCCAATATGAATGACAATGCAATAACTATAAGAAATATTTACAGAATAACTGTTTTATATCAGTAAAATATTTACAAATATTAATATATTCCAGCATGTGCGTCTGTTTTGTCGTCGACAATGGGTAAGTTTTCATCTAGTAGTAATTAAGTCCAGATTTCCCTTGGGTAAAAGCATGCATAAGAAAAAGCATAAATGAAAAAATAAAGTTCTTACCGAAAAAGAAAAAGGACAAAGCCAAGTAGAATTTACAGAAACAAACATCCATACACATATATATACTCAACCACACGCAAATTGTTCCAGATTTCCTTTGGTGTCTGGTAAAGTGAGAATACGAGAAATTAAGGACCGTCAGCCGTGCATTCCTGCAGTCAGCTAAGACTAACAGAGAAATCAAATGTTCCTCAGCTGACGTTCTCGGAAGTCGTCTGCCTTGTTTTATAGTTACTCCTCGGGAATTCGCTTAAGTCCTGACAGTTGTCATTTCTGTTTTTTTTTTTCGGTGTGATTCTTTACATTATATAAAATTGTCAACTTTGACGAATACGAAACAATACCAGTTTTTATAATTAGCCTATGTAGTTTTTAGGATGTGAGATGTCAAAGTATTTATATAGTAAGTGTGGACTGAATTAATGATTTTTAAAAGAATTTTGCCAGTCAGCCAGTCATCCAAACTTGGTAAATGACAGTGAAAAGAGTCGCATAGGTAACCAGACACTACTGCCTAAAGTTATCCTATTCAATGAAAATACCATTACCTTTGATATATCAGGCGTATAAATTCTGTAAACAAACGATTAAGTGGCTAGGAAGCAGTAATACATGGTCTCCCGAATGTGCAGCTAGCACACACACACACACACACACACACACACACACACACACACACACATATATATATATATGTGTGTGTGTGTATATATATATATATATATATATATATATATATATATATATATATATATATATATATATATATATATATATATATATATATATATATATATATATATATTATATATATGATTTAATATAATTATTGGAATTTGCTAGTTTGCCTTCTGTAAGCATGAGGTGGCACAAGATTCCTGAAAATTTCCAGTTTATAAGTGGTGGGAGGGTATGGTATGGCCATCCATTTAGACCAGTTTTCCAGGAAGTCTTCAATGGGGCAGGTGGAAGAATTGGCTACTAGTGTTCTACATCCTTTTAACATAACCAAGGCAATGGGAACCCAGTAGCTGCAATGTCATGTGTAGTCTCAAGGCAGATTTCAGACCAACATGCTATACGAAAAGATTCACCCAACAGCATGGATCAAATTATTGGTGAGTGCACATTCCATTTATAATTGATATGATTAACATTTCTGTTATACCAAGGGATGATGAGGTAATGCAAATGATGGAACCCAGGATGGGAGAATAGTGCCTGTGACCGATTACTTGCTTAGCAAGGGATGACATTGTGGGCTGCTTATACATTGTGGGCTGTAGGCCTTTTTATGACAGCTGATTCCCTCTTAAACGTGGTGAGCAGTGGGCTAGTCTATGATATCTGAATGCACTTTATAAAAGTGGTTGGTTAATTTGGTAATGGTTTATAATTCAACTATGCAATGTGGGTAGTGCAGTTGCCAGTGGTTGCTGATTGCCTTTTATACCAGGGGGTGATGAGGCTGCCTTTGGTGGCTTATTGCATTAAAAACATTTTGGGCAATGGGGCTTGCCCATGGTAACTGATTCCATGTTAAACTAGGTGGGCATAGGACTTGTTTGTAATGGCTAATTGCTCTTCATAAAAAGTGAGTGGCTAGTTTGGTAATGATTTATAATTTTCTTATACAATGTGGGTAGTGGGACTGCCTCTGACAGCAACTTCCATCGTTTAGAAGGTGGGTAGTTGGGTTGCCTATGACAGTTGATTCCTTCTTATACAAGGTAGGTTGTAGTGTTGTTTATAATGGTTAATTGACACAAATACAAGGTAGGCAGTCTTTGATGGCAGATTTCATTTAACATAAGGTAGGTGGTGGGTTAACCATTGATTCCACGTTCAGTCATGTAAAATTGCACCATATGCAAAATGGCCATCTGTTGTTGCATATGATGACTGATTGCACTGGATACAAGGTGGTAGTTGGGTTACATATGATAGCTGATTCCATCTTGTACAAGGATGGGAACTGCGTTGCCTATGAAGATTAATTGCACCCCAAACAAGGTGGTTGGTGGGTGGCCTGCAATGGGTGATTGTACCCTCTAAAATGTGGATAGCGAGGTGGTCTACCGTGGTTGCTTGCACCATATACAAAAAGGCAATGAGTTTGTCTATGATGGTTGATTGCACTTATACGAATAGTCATGGAAGTTGCTTACGATATGTGATTCCATCTTATGGTAGGTGGATGATGTAGTTGTCTATGTTGAGCAGTGGTGGTGGTGTTGCCTATGGTGGAAGATTGGACATTATACAAGGTGGACAGATGAGAGGGAAGGTTTTGTTTATAATGGCTGCTTACACATTATGCAATTTGGCAGTTTGCAGTTGCCTATGGCGGCTGCTTCTATCGTGTACAAGGTGGGCAGTGGGGTTGTCTATGAGGCTGATTACTTCTTACATAAGGTAGATGATGGGATTGCATGTGGAGGGTGATTGTAGAACAGTGGGTTTACTTGTGAAGCTTAATTCCACCTCAGACCAGGTGGGTGGTGTGGTTGTTGTGATGGCTGATTCCATCTCAGTGGGCACTGGGAATGCCTATGATTGCACAATATTCAAGGCAGGCAATGGGGTTGTGTTTTCTAGATGATTTCACATCATATAAGTTAGGCTGTGGGGTTTGCCTATAGTGGCAGATTTCATATAATTCATGAAGGGTGGTGGGGTTACCCAAGAAGTCTAGTTGCACCTTATCCACTAGGTGTTTGGGGTTGGTTATGGTAGCAGATTGCACAGTGTACTACAAGCTGGATGGGGGTTACATATTATGATGGTGTGTTTTCTTTCTGCAGTCGAACAGTTTAAGATTTTTCCTTAAAAGGCCAGTAACAAAAACAGACCAACTTAAAAAGCCTCTACATTTCGTCAAATTTGTATGGGTTGTCTAGTGGAGGATGAGAGGTGTTACAGAAGCAATATTTATATGTGGTAACAATGCATTTTGGAGTGAACTGGCTTGGATCTGTAAAGTGTAATGTGTTTAGCAAGGTAATCGGTAGTCTTCCAGGTGAGGTCTTTTATGCTGCTCTTGAGACGAGATTGATTAAACTGAAACAAGTTGACCTGGGATTTTCGATGATATTTACTTGTATAGAGGTCGGCTTGGGGAAATTTTAACTTTCATTACTAAGTTTTAATTTGCTGTTTCCCATTCAATAGTTAAAATTCCAAACTGAATGGGAAAAGAATGGAAAACTACCATTTTATGTTATATTGATGATAAGGGAATCTTTAGAATATAATTTTGCTGTGTATAGAAAACCTGCTACCTCCATTTCCGATGTCCATAGAAGATATTTATTATAATGGAAAGTTTAGTATGGAAGAGTTGGAATATGCTCTCTTGAACAGCAATAAATCGGCTCCTGGAGATGACAGCTTTTTGTTTTGAGATGATTTGCCACTTAGCACCTTTGGCAAAGTAATACTTATTACAGTTTTATAATCATTTATGGTTTCAAAATTTATTTCCTAATGAATGGCATAAAGCTATGATAATTCCTATCCCCAAATCTGGAAAGGATCCCAGTAATGTAAATAATTACAGACCAATTTAACAAGTTGTTTATGCAAATTACTAGGGAAAATGGTAAATGCTTGGCTAACATGGCACATTCGAGAAAATAAAATTTTGACTCTCACTCAATTCGGATCACAATGTAAAAGATCTACATAAGATTCTCTATCTAACTTAGAAGACCAATACTTAGAGGATTTGAACGAAAACAAATTACTGGAGCTGACTTTTTTGACATCAAAAGTGCATACGATGCTACACGGAGGTATGCAATATTAAAATCATTGTATAAAAATAGCATCCGTGGGCATTTACTAAAGTTTACCCAAAACATTTTAACAGTTCGCAATTTTCACGTGAGAATTGAGATGTTTTGTCAAAAATATTTCCACTTGAAAATGGTGTTCCACAGGGAAGCGTCCTTAGTGGCGCACTGTTTACCTTAGCAGTTAATGACGTCAGTAATAATCCACCTTTTGGAATTAAAAGTAACCTGTATATGGAAGATTTTGCCATATATTATTCAGCATATTGCATAAAACATGCACAGCGAATCATTAATAAAACCATAATAAAAATAGATGAATGGACCTCATCTGTAGGCTTTACATTTTCCACAGATAAAACTCAAGCAATCATGTTTTATAAAAATAAAAAGTGGAAAAAAGGTGAAGAAATAGATTTAAAAATCAGAAACCTTAGTATACCAGTTGGCGAAACAGCAAAATTTTTGGAATTAGTATTTGATACTCACTTGAACTGGAAAGCCCGCATAACATACATGAAATCAAAATGTAAAAGAGCATTGAATCTAATTAAAAAAGTATGGAACACTACTTGGGGAGCCGATAAACATACCCTCACTGTACTGTATAAAGCAACAGTGCCGTTTATCATTGATTATGGAAGTAAAATATATATATGGCTCAGCATAAGACGCAACGCTGAAAACGTTAGACCCAGTTCATAACGAAGGTCTTAGAATATGTTCAGGAGCCTTTAGATCATCACCAAAGTCATCTTTACAAGTTGAATGTGATGAACTACCTCTCTCTCTCCATATAGAGTAACACTGAAGAATTCAGACAAATGGTTCACCAGCCAAAACATTATTGGCATTAAGAGATGTATTTATTAACAATCATTTACCACCACCTTTCCCAGTTAGAGCTAGAAGATTGTTTGAGTCACTAAATATAAATATACAGCTACCTTCAGTAGTAAAATTACCTCCTCCTTGGACTATGAATAAAATGAGAATTTGAACACGCTTAAAATATTTATCAAAAAGTTACTCATATACCACAGAACACCATAGACAACATACAATAGAGCATATAAGCCGGAAAGGTCAACATTACGCAATATACACAAATGGATCTAGATCAAAGAATGGAATGGGATATGCTACAGTATCCCAAGGCAAAACGTATCAGTTATCTCTACCTGATAATGCTGCAGTATTTACAGCAGAGTTGTGTGCAATTGCATCAACCATAAAAATAATTAAACCTCGTGTAATAATTTTGTTATTTTTAGCGACTCTAGAAGCGCCATAGAAGTCATTCGAAGTTATAAATAAAAAATGATATTGTACAACACATTAAGTTATTACTCCTTAAGTTACATAATAATGGGAAAATGTAGAAAATTGTTGGATCCCTGCCCATGTAGGGATCAAAGGAAATGAAGAGGCTGATGAAGCAGACAAAGAAGCAACCCATATGACAAGACGAAATGCAAATATACCTGTTATTGATTATGTAACACACATAAAGGCGGGTATTATAAATAAATGGTAATATATATGGAATGAAGAGCCTGAAAATAATAAAATTAAAACAAATAAAACCTGGTGTTAAAAAAATGGAGTTCATCCTATCAAAGAGAGAGACATGTGCAAGTAATTCTGACACTTCTCCGAACAGGCCATACTCCCGAATGCTCAGAGTGCAAAGTGATGATAACGGTCAAACATGTATTGTGTAAGTGTCCAAAATATAACCAACAGCGATTATCAACTTTTGGAAATAAATTAATGAGAGAAATTTTGCCAGAATCTTCTGCATTTTCAGTCATTCCAGTTTTAACATTCATGAGGAACTGTAATTTAATTGATAAAATAGAAAAATAAATAAATAATGAAAATACGGAAACCCTTGGCCACTTAATGAATAAAAAAAAAAATTAAATGTTACTTAGTTTATTCTGAATTTTTATTTATTTTAGTGTTTATGTATGGAAACATAAATGTATTTATTGTGTGCGTGTGTTCCAGTGTGGAGGCATGTGCCTTTGTGCAGTTTTTAGTTTCATTTTCATTTGTTCTTCACCACGCCGAATGACCTATTTTGGCCCCAGTGCTTGGCCTCTGGCCTAGACCTGGTATTTCATTCAAATCCTTCAGGCCAGCCCTACGAGAGCTGATATTCAGCTCAGTGGTCTGGTTAAACTATTTTAATAATAATAATAATAATCCTGAACTACCATGACATTCAGAAAAGATTGGGCAGTTTCATTTTTTCTTTAGAACTGAGAATCTGATCTCAAGGGTACTGAGAATTTGATCTCATCCATGAACAACACCTTGCGTATAGAAAAAGAATCAATAAATACAATAAAACTTATTTTTAAAGCCGTGCAGATGATAATAAAAAATTTTAACCATAAATACAACTCCCGTGCGCAGAAGATATAAAACCCATTTGTTTATTCATACCCGACATTCATAGGGAGTGTTCCTATCAATGCACATGAAAATGAAAGAGTAACTAAATCAGGTGTGAACAGCGTACCAATGGGAGTTTGTGAAAACGTTTATTGCAGGACAAACGACGTTTCCAAAGCAGAAATTAGCAGGACACGAGATCTGTAAGGAATGGATTAGAGAAATCGGAGAATTTTCGCTATCCTTTCAGACTTCCGAACTGATTTTACCGGAGAGTCATTGAAATGTGTATTCATATAGGAGGAAGATTCTGAAACCAGCCATGGAAACTAAACAAGCAACCCGGACTTGTCAGAAGGGCAAATTCGTGTCATGTTTTTCAGTTCACATGGCTGATTTCAGAGATCTCCTGCATGGACAGGTTGAGACTCTCCTCTTATAATCAGCGGCGATGACACGTTTCCCATCTTGCCGAAGGAGGTATTTAATCCTAATCCAAAAAGATTCACTTTCAAGATTAACCTCGAAAAAGTTAAGTATACCTTAGTTTTACAGACCACTGAGCTGATTAACAGCTCTCCAGGGCTGGCTGAAGGATTAGACTTATTTTACGTGGTTAAGAACCAATTTGTTACTTCCAACGGGACCCACAGCTTATTGTGGAATCCGAACCACATCATAGCGAGAAATGAATTTCTATCACCAGAAATAAATTCCTCTAACTCTTCATCAGCCGGCCGGGGAATTGAACTCCGGCCCATCGATTGACAGTCCGCAGCTCCACCGACTCGCCGAACGAAGAGCTTGGTTAAGGTTAATCCTGAGAATGGTTGAGCGTACTATCAAGATATTTGTTTTTATTGGCAAATTAAGTTAATAATTAATGTACGCAGTGCCAGCATATATATATATATATATATATATATATGACATATATATATATATATATATATATATATACATATACAATTATTGAAATTTTGTATTGAGCCATTTGAAAATGAAATGTACAGCAGAGTCCAAATATAAATGTTTTGATCATTGTGTTTTGATTTCGTACTGACAAATCGAGGGAGGTGATAGACAGTCATTTTTTTACTGTGACCAGCCGTCACTCCACTTAATCGCCCTTTCACGAGAAAATGGCACCACCGCTTAAAGTTTATGCCAGTCTACCAATTACCCTTCTTCCAGAAAAGTTTGAATGGCGTTAAGAAAATGTGGCAGCAGTGCTAATGGCCTTCGAGTCTCAACCTTTTGTAGCTAGACTGTTGCCAGAACGCCTCCCTTTTATCCATTTCTTATCCCGACCAAACATCAAATACGGACCTCCGTAAAGAATATCCTCCCTAGCACATTTCGCACCATAAATCCAAGGCAGTTAAATGCAAAATGCAGATTTATACCATATAAATATCACCTATGTTGACACCTCTTTCCGAGTGTTCTAGGGGCATGAGCCCGTGCCCACACATCGTA
Organism: Macrobrachium rosenbergii; assembly: GCF_040412425.1. NCBI lineage: Eukaryota > Metazoa > Arthropoda > Malacostraca > Decapoda > Palaemonidae > Macrobrachium > Macrobrachium rosenbergii. Next base: position 21,056,196 of record NC_089788.1, on the reverse strand, counting down.
TTGCAACAAGAAAGCACATTTTCTCATTTTCACATAAGACGGAGGCCGATGTATATTGGTCAAAATACAGAGAACTATTCAGTAATCTTCCTTCCTTTTATGGGCTTTTTGTAAGAAAAGGGATATAGATTGAAATTATATATCAGTATATATATATATAATATATATATATATATATATATATATATATATATATATATATATATATATATATATATATATATGTATATACTCTTATCATTAGGGCTGAGAATGTTTGATTCCCAAACCCATACAAATATCCATTACACATCCTTTGTAATTAAGTAATAGAGAGGGAAAACGTAAGCCAAGGTTGTTATGGAGACGCTGCTGACTGAGAAATGCGGAAACGATTGGCTATAGATCTCAGCCCATTCTCTCTTGAATATTACTAGGTGTTTCTTTGTGTATGCTGTGGACACTTCTACTTATTTCCCTCCTACTTGGGAAGATGAATGAGACTGGGACTACTTATTTGTCGATTTTGATTGCATATAGAGATAGGTTTCTATTAGACAGAAATATCCGCAATTTTTTTAACCCTAGACTACCATGCATTCCAGGGCTGTGTCTAATTGATTTTCGTCGATAAAATCTTACCAAAGCACTTCATATGGATCGTATTTTGGAAATGGCTATTTAAAGCCACAGCCTAATTGGCAAGAATATGCGGTTCTGTCTAATGTTGATAATTAAGGCACTTCTCAGAGTAAATCAAGGAAATTTAAAGGGAAATTTGGCTGAATCTAGCAGGCTCGTAGATAGAGGCTAGTAAAACGTCATTACTGAAGGCCCTCCCACTCATTGATGCTGAAGTGTGACGTACTTCACTAGACACCCCGCCCATGCAGAGTGCTTTATGAATGGAGACTCAGATGTTGGTAGTAGTAGTAGTAGTAGTAATAGTAGTAGTAGTATATGGAATTCTTATATTGTTTCACAAACTCAAACAACACTACACACTCTTCTCTCTCTCACTCTCTCTCTCTCTCTCTCTCTCTCTCTCTCTCTCTCTCTCTCTCTCTCTCTCTCCTCATCTTTTCAATGAGTCATGTCTCTAAGTTGAGTACAATGAAAGGGAATGGGCATCAAATGAGAATATTGATTTTGTAACACAGTTCCATGGCGCAATTCACAGTTTCCTTTAACTTGAAATGTCCACCAAGTCCTACAGAGACTGCACACTGTGAAAACAACCATTGTTACCCTGGAGTTTCTGTTGCTCCATATTGTCTCCTCAAAAGTTCTGGTTCACGTGTACCTGCTTTGTCCTGCTAAATGAATGTAACATAAAGCAAATGTTCTAACCTTAACTCCCTTAATGCATGATCAATCCCATAATAAATCCACAGTGTTTGGTATAGCACACTGCTTCCCCTTCATTAATTTATTTGTGTGCTTCTGTGTCAGTTTTGTTGTTTCTATACGCTTGGTTCATTTACTTGAAACGGACACTAATGTTTGTTGTAGGGTTGTTGAATGGTTATCAGTGAGTCTATGTATTCCCGGTTTCATCTATTTATTTATTTTTTATGGATTTGGAGTTACTCATGCTTTCATTTAACATTTATTTCGATTATTTCATTTTACAGTATATACTATATATATATATATATATATATATATATATATATATATATATATATATATATATATATATATGTATATATATATAATACATGTATATATATGTATATGTATATATATGTATATGTATATATATATATATATATATATATATATATATATATATATATATATATATATATATATATATATATATATATATATATTATATATATTTCATTCAATCATAGCTACCATTTATTGAAGTGCTGAATGATACTCGTGACTCATAGTCAAGCAGATGGGTTGTGGTAAATTTATAATCCACTAAGCCATTGATTATACTGAACTTTTTATTGAAATTGAAGGAAATATGAAATAAAACCAAAAAAATATTGTAATATAAAGTTATGTAAAAGGATATGCTGTTGTTTGTTTAAGATTGAGCCAGCCTTTTGTGACTCAGGGTATTGTGCTTTCAGCAGACCATAAGTGAAAAACTTTCGATGGAAATAGAGAAAATAAAATTTAGATGGTTATCGCATATCCTTCTCAAGGCATTGCTTATTGTACAAGAGGGTCAAATATTTGTGTTTCTGCGATCATTACCATATACTGGGAACCCTGCTATTACGTCTGATGTCATAGTGTACGTCACAACTAGCCTCTCTCTGGATGCTTGCTAAATTTTGCTAACTGAATTTAAGTTTCTTTGGTTTACTCTGATAAGTGCCTCAATTACCCAGATTAGACATCACTGCATATTTGGACCTTTAGCTTGGCTCCTCCTAAGATTTTCAATCGATTGAGCTATTTCCCAAATGTTAATCCATCTGCCGATTTACTTTGGTAAGATTTTGTCTTAAGTCTCTAGATAATTTTTGGTGACCGACTCCAAACCTCCCTATTTATCCGATAGAAAAAAGATAGACATATCGATCAATCAGGCAATCAATAAAAATTTTGTCAGTCTGCATGGCTGGCAATCAATCACTTTTTATGCAAAATAATACGATTTCTTCGTTGCAAAGCACTGTAGTGTTCCTATATAAGAAAATGTATGGCTGTCTTCATTACATTATCTCCCATCATTTCATTGCATACAAATAAGTATTGTTATGACATTAAGTGGCTTGATTAAGGCAACGCCCTTGTCCCTACTACGGATAAAAATACTTAACAAAAATCCCAATTTCAAACTTCTTTTTCTCGTAGTCCTTGACACAGAAGAATGAATTTACATTAGCCTTTCTCTTCGAAAGGCAGCTGAATATAAATCTCATCCCAAAAATGCTTCCTAATGGATGGGGCGAAAAAACGACGGATTTCTCGACATTAATTTTTTTTTTTTTTTAGAAAATGGAGGCTTGTCTATTACGGAGACTGGCCAAATTGTCTGAGGTAGTCTGGAACATTTTCATCCACTTCATTCTTAAGTAAACTCTGTGTATGTGTGAGTGTGTTTGTTTGCTCATGTGTCGCAAATATTTCCGCAATACTAGAGATGAATATCAGCTTTTTTAGTCTCTACCGTCAGCAAAAAGGTAAAGATTTGTACTTTAACTACTTTTTCTTGATAAATAAAATCCTGAAAAGATTAAAAGGGTCAAGAATTTATTTATGCATATATATAAAAAAACATTTGTATAAGCTTTTTGCTAAAGAAATACTTAGTCACCTGCAATAAGAACTCATAGTTGCGACAATATTCAAGATTCCCTTTGCTACTGCGAGGTATCTGTAATAAACTTAATTGCCCATTAAATGAGAGCATAACCTTACGTCTCTATGCATAGTTTTATAAATGGAAAGATTATAAAATAATGATATATATACTATATATATATATATATATATATATATATATATAAATATATATATATATATATATATATATATATATATATATACATACATACATATACATACATACATACATATATACATACATACATACATACATACACATACATACATACATACATACATACACACAGAAAGCACTAAAGCAGACAGCTTGGAAGATGGTTTTCCTTTATTCATCACCGCCTGCATTTCAAGATCCTTGTCTCGTCCTCAAGGCTGAAAGTACAAAGTAAAATGTACAAATACAGCAAGAAATGTTAGTATGTATGTACAAATAGATTATGATAAGGTAAAACATCAATACAAAAGGTAAACCTAAAACAAAACTGTTAAAAAAGAGAAATAACTAGAATGTTTCAACTAACAGACCTTATTCCTCGATGTTTAGTTGTTGTATAAAAAAAAAAAGGAAACATAAGTTAGGCTGTGGTTTAAGCTATATAAAGGGGCGAGGACAAGGAATAATTGTTCAGAGAGGGGATAAGCTTCTTGATCGCTAAGGATTCAAGAATAGGTAGGTGGTGTTGTGTTGGCTGGGTAGTAAAATCCTAAAATCATTATGGTTTATTTTGCTTTTGCATAGTTTTATATGATTTCTAATATTTGATGTTTCAGGGTTGGACAACTTGCACCCAGTATGAAAGCTAACGCCAGTGTGTGTCACATCTGACTTTAAGTAGTCGGCTCATGTTTCCCACGTATGTCTGACAATGGCATTGGCAGCAAGTAAATAAATAAGTGGCACTCGCTTTCTATACTCATTGAGAAAAGACTCCTACTTCTACCTTTTGCTTTCATCATTATTTATTGGGTTGGGGAGTGAAGCCCTACGCCTTACCCCTTCCTTTGTATCCCCTGACTTCCATATCTGTCTCTTGTAGCTTGGGCTTTACCACTCCTTTTGTGGTTTCACCACTTTTTTGCTTGTGATATAGATAGAGAGATAATTGACAGAAAGTCAGCCAGCTTCTCCTAACACCACTTGCTATTCAAACACATAAGAAAACAGCCTCTCTTCTAATGTTGTGAGCAGTCCGTACCCGAGCATTAGGAAATTTGAATTTTGGCGGCTCATTTGAATGGCCCACTGTACCTTTAAAATTCATTATTTCAAAAAACATACCCCGAAAGACACCCCTCCATAATGTGAGCTTTCAGAAAAATTAAGTTTCGCGGCTGTGTCTTTTACCGTTATTGCTCCACAGGTATGTTAGGATATTCGCCCACCCACCCACTACAACATCCCCTGGACAAACAAACATCGATATCTGGATCTCCGGAGCGGCTTAATGGATGTCGATGATCCAGAGACATTATTTTAAAACCTCTAAAGCCATTTTTCATCGTACATTTGGTTGGATATTTTCCAGAGTTGAAGGGGCCAAAGAGTCAGGGGTTTTCGTGCTTACCTAGTTGCTGGGATTGACTAACAGGCTATAACTTCTATAGGCCAGGGATGTGCACATCCATATTTATGTATGGATATAAATACATTATATATATATATATATAATATACTGGAATATATATATATATATATATATATATATATATATATATATATATATATATATATAGTACATATATATATCAGAACTGAAAATCTTACCTGAACAAAAAGCATTCCGAAGATGACTTCAGGAGCTATCGTAGAGTTGAAAAAAGCAGCATTTCATAAATCTAAATTATACAGAAGCGAAAACATGCTAAAACTGAAGAATTTAAACAGTTGAAAGGGCAATTTAAGTTTGCTACGTTATGGGTGAATTGCCTCTCGTCTAAGAATTTTGTGACAGCCGATTCTCTATCCTCCAAGATCTCCGAAGGGGCGGATGGTCATTTAAGTTTGGATCGTTGTAGTTACTGCTGAAGAGGCTTGTTGAAAATAGCAAAAGCATGTTTGCATGTATAGCATATGCTCACGTGTGGATCTTCCCAAAAAAAAAAAAGTCAAATGGCACACACACACAGAAACTGTGCAGTGTTCGGTTTGAGATATTTTGTTGACTGTTCTTCAGAAGAAAAAAGTATATATCCAAGAAAATAAAAACACAAGTTTCTTAATATGGCATCTCTTCCATATAGAATAGGATAGCATATAGAATTCAGGCCAAAGGCCATGCACTGGGACTTACGAGGTCATTCAGCAATGATACGGAAATTGACAGTAAAAGGTTTGAAAGGTGTAACAGGAGGAAGACCACGCAGTTGCACTATGAATCAATTGTTAGGAGAGGGAGTAAAGTAAAACGGAAGAAAGTGAATACGGACGGAGGTAAAGTAGTAAAAGGAATAAAAAGGATTGCAGCTAAGCGCTGAAGGGATGCTGCAAAGAACCTTAACTAATGCCTACAGTGCAGGCTATAGGTAGATGTATATGTATATATATATATATATATAAACTTATATAAATGCCTATATATTATATATATATTTATATATATATATCAATTATAGTTTATGCTGTATATATATATATATATATATATATATATATATATATATATATATATATATATATATATATATATATATATATATATATATATATATATATATATATATATATATATATTTATATATATATATATATATAATATATATATATATATATATATATATATATATATATATATATATATATATATATACTGTATATATATATATATATATCTATTATTCCTTTTACTCTACATCCGTCCGTATTCATTTAGTCTTATAACATTTGATTTGTGTTTTCTATTCTTGTACTGTTATATATATATATATATATATATATATATATATATATATATATATATATATATATATATATATATATATATATATATATATATATATATATATATATATATATATATATATATATATATTATTACAGGAAGAAAGGCCATATTAAGAAAGTTGTGTTTTTATATTCTTGTATATATATTTTTTCCACTGATAACAGTTAACAAAATATCTCAGACCGAACATGGCCGTGTGTGTGTGTGTGTTTTAAGAAATAAAAGATCCACAGTTGCATATACTATACGTGCAAACATGCTTTTGCATATTTTCCAGAAGCCTCTTCATCAGTAATTGCAGTGCTCTAAACTTAATGATCATCCGCCCCTTCGGAGGTCTGTGATGATACAGAATCGGCTGTCACAAAATTCTTAGCCGAGAGGCAATTCACATTCTTAAATTGCCCTTTCCCATAATTTAATAGCAATTCACCCATAAACCTTAAATTGCCCTTTCAACTGTTTAAATTCTTCAGTTTTAGAATGTTTTCGCTTCTGTATAATTTAGATTTATGAAATGCTGCTTTTAACCTATGGTAGCTCCTGAAGCCATCTTCGGAATGCCGTTTTGGTAAGATTTTCAGTCCTGTTGTTTTAGATAAGGCAGCCTGTAAAATATGCAGTCCGATGACCTATTTTATATATCTTATAGTCCTTGATCTCGTCCAAAGTCCGTTGTATACCTCCACGGGGGCCGTGCAAATTGTGTGCCTTGTTTCAAAATGGGTATTTTCGTTAGCCTGTCTCTCGCAGCCCCTGAGATGCGATGCCCAGTTTGATCAGATCCCATAGGTTTGATTTCGTTTAAAATTAGTCTGTTGTTAATGTTATTTAGGCTGCTGAATGTCTTGTTCACCGCTAGAAGTGGGTAGTGGTTTTAAAAGTGCCCCTTCGATACTCTGTTTATGCGTCATTACTTGTTTATGCCAATTTGTTTTATTAGAAATTCATCCTATGACTTTTATCCCAACAATGTACAGCTAATGCATTGTTTCTACCTTATGTGTTTACTGCTCTTACATGTCTTGTCACACCTATTCACAAATTTACTAAGATAACCCAAAGCTCTAGCTAGATAGAAATACGGAAAGGAAATTCAAGAATGACTTTGGCAATGTAAAAAAGAAAGCTGGAATAAGGTATTTTATTGATTGGGCAGTGGGAAATTCAAAAATTGTTTGTTGCTCACAGGGGATGCAGGTAGAGGTACGACAAATAAGCAGTAATCTTCGGACAGTGATGCCCTGAAGCTCGTGATTTATTGGTGCAGGTCAACCCGGGGCCCAGTTCCGTTGCTTTCTTCCACGGAGCCAGAATTTGTGTATCTAAGTGAAAAGGAGTAAGATCAGGCAATAAAAAAAGAGGGAAAAAATAAAATAAAAACTATTACCATTGTATGACACGCCACGCTTGTTTACGTCAACTTCATTCAGGAGGCTGTTGTTTCAGAGGTCGTCGAACCGTCTCCTAATCTAGTGCTTCTGTTTACTAAGATTCCATGTTTTAAGAAATGTTTATCATTTACCCAGGGATTAGCCTCATCTGTCTTCCTTCTCACCTAACCACTCGTTTGCCTCTTTGGGGATTACGGTAGATAGGAACATTGAATGGAGAATAAAAACTTGTGTATCAATTAAAAATAAAAACAAATAGACTAGGCTCGGAGGACTTGTCTTTCTTCCTAAACCTTTTTTTATTTTTGTGGCCAGTTCCCTCTAACAGGGCTCACAAGTTCGTGGTATTACTCGCTTAAATAACTCGGCTAACTATTTGTTCCTTTGTAGAGGTATTCATGTTTAACAATGGTTTGCCAAGTTCCTGTAAACATAATATCTAATGCGCGTATAATACGAACTGTTCATAAAGATAAGATCGTATTCCAGTGGAAATAAAAGAAGGGAAATTCAACTGAACTCCTAAATAAGCAGAGGAAGAAATAAGATTTTCACAGCTCGTCATTCTAAATACAAACCAGTAACCTCACTGAAAAAATAACGATTCTCTCCGTTTGGCGTTTACAGGGTTTTATCGCATACCAATATTTAAGCTTAGAAGAAAGGAATTTGCTTTATACATTTATACACGAAAGGTATGTAGGAGTATACATACCCAAATGTGCTCCCAACCAGAACAGGCGTGGAAGTGCTTCCAAATACCAACAAACTTCACAAGCATATGTTGAGGAAATTTTAGGTAGTACTGCGTGCGTTAAGATATAATTTGTTCTGCTCGTCAACGATGAGTTACGAACAAAGCCTTCAGTTTCGGAGCCCAACCCCTCCCCTCCCTCCCTCCCTCCTCTCTCTCCTATGCCGAATTCCCAAAAATGAATTCTTAATAACATAAAATGACCTATTACAAACATAAGGGCAAAAGAAAGAACTTGAATTACGTAACAATCATAAGTTTACTCAAAGATACATGATATTTCATTACATTAATTTTTGCCAGTTATTTTATTCATCAGTATGTTTGGGTGCCTTAATATGTTTAATAACTAAGTATTATTGCAAGTTTATCGTCCATAAAACAGATCTGCTGTTAAATTTCATCACATCCTTTAATTAATCTCCTTAAACCCCATTGATAAATCTCTTTACATCTTTTATAATCTCTTTATATCCTTTGATTCAACTTTGTGCAAACCTTGACTTAAGGAGTCATTATATTCATTATCTCAATCACCGTCTCTCCAAGGTGCTCTTGATAGTTGTCAAACTTTAACTAGTCCAGGTTTTGTTTAATTTTTTTTAAAACGTATAGGCAATGTCATTTGAAACAAGAAAGGACGCGGAAACCTTTGTGGCTGGGTCAAGATAATGTTATAATCACATTTCGAGAACAGAAGTAGGTGACCCAGCTAAGAAATTCTGCTTAACTTTAACGGCGTCTTTGCAGTTGGGTGAAAAGTCCTGTGACAGTTTTAATACGTCAGAAAGTAGTAATGAGTATATGTATACGTCATTCGTATATATATATATATATTCTATATATATATATATATATATATATATATATATATATATATATATATATATATATATATATATATATATATATATATATAAATTTTATCATATCACTTTTATATACAAACATTAAGCTACACAAAGTGTCGTTTAATATCCAGTTCGCTCTACCTCGGCAATATCACCGAAGTGACTTGAACATCCGACGTCGCTAAATTTATGTATGTATGAACTGTATGCATGTATGAAGTAGGCACTGTGGATGATTAGTATAGTGTTTGCTCATACTAGCTTGGTCTGTGAAACGCTCCAAGCCCGATACCTACCGGTCCAACGAGCTGGAAATGGGTACCAGCGTCTGACGGGATCAAGAAAAAGAGCGTCGGACATGCAGCCTTCCCCTTAGACATTTGCTGAGTAACCAGAATTCTGTTGAAAAATGGATACTTGGTTTCTGTGGACTGCAGGCACCTCCGGAGGGGAGTTCAGATCACTAACAGACCCAAGGGTAAATTTGAGGATCATCTCTCACCCGAACACGGCAACATTCTTGGTGAATAAAAACAATATTGATCCGAAGGAAAAGGCATCCAAAACAAATGTTGTGCGCTGATTCACGTGGTCTCAGTATAAGCCACCTATTCTGGCCATGAGACTTTGTTTACACTCCACAGGAATAGGATGGAAGATTATTTCAGACAACTAAGTCAAAAACCATTGAACATGCTGGGTGAGCTAGAACTGGCAAAAGTCACAAGTGTTCCGTATTATTCGATGATGATTACCGGACTGGACAGCCCTCTCTGCACAGAAACGCCTTAAGGTTGCAACGTGTAGTAGGGAAAGAGCAAGTATTTAACATTAAGGGAAAATAGAGATAAACTAATATATATATATATATATATATATATATATATATATATATATATATATATATATATATATATATATATATATATATTCATATATTTACATGAAATTTAAGAAGCCACGTGACATTTTATATATATATCAAGGCCAAAGAAGAAATTCAGGTGAAAGCTTAATATTGAGAATTTTTAGGTAAAAAATGGTCATAGTGAAATTTAATACCCGAAACTCTATCTCTCTCTCTCTCTCTCTCATCTCTCTCTCCTATGTATCTCTCTCTATCTCTGCATCTCTCTCTCTCTATGTATCTCTATGTATGAAATTTGTAGAAAAATACGTCAGAAAATTCACTATCAAAAGGCTGTGGATGATTAAACTGCAGTGTTTGCTCAAACTATATATGTGAAACTCTCCGGCCGGCTAAAACTGAGTTAGAGCTAGAAATGGGTTAGCGTTTGGTGATAGAAATTCATTTCTCAAAAAATAATGTGGTTCGGATTCCTGCAAGCTTAGGTCCCATTTGCTGAGCAACCAATTTTTTAGCCACGTAAAATAAGTGGTTTCCTTCGAGCCAGCCCTGTGGAGGCTGTTAATCAGCTCAGTGTTCTGTGTAAAGTGCTAATGCGCGATATTCTTAAGTGAATATGAGAAGAGGGAAAAATTTTATTTTATTCTCATTTGCGGTAATTAAGCAAGTAATGGTATTAAAATAAGCATCCTTTTCCCGAAGGTGCAGCAGCTAATCGAAAATGCTGAGGGGACAAATTATGAGTAGCCACCCAGTTGAAAGGGGCAACGAGATGGACACTTATTTTAAGATTTCCAGACAGGAAAAACTTAGAAAAGGCAAAAATGGAGATTCAGAATATCAACAATCTGCAGCGGATGAACTTTCTTAAACATTTGTGAAACCCTCTTAAGTAGTTATGTTAAGAATGGATAATTGATCATTTTCAACAGGAAATAAATGGCAGTTACTTGAAAGGTTGATGAATAAAGGAATTAATTTGACGGATGATGAATAACAAATAATAAAACTGATGATCAAATGCACATGCACAAAACGAAAGGCTATGAATTTAGATGACAAACCGCTATCTAACATAAAAACAAATGCGCTTGTTGAGCTTCTCGTTGTCAAAGTGCTGAGCCCCAATATTCCCCTCAATTTTAATCAAAATATGGTTTAAGATGAATTTCATCAGCCATCTAGCAAAGGATCACTGCGGGCTTCTAGCCAATAATGATTTATATTTATTTTGAAATGAACATCAAGAAATTTGTAGTATCTTGTTCCGTGGTCATAGTGAGGCTAAAATTTTTTTAAATAATGGCGATAAATTTATGGTGGAGTAGTTAGAATGTGTAATATAAAAATAATCTTATCTCTCAATAAGCCTATAGTTTAATGAGAAGAACAATTTGAAAAAAGATAGAGGAAAATATCACTAACTCAGCTGAATAATATCTTATTAAAAATCATTAAAGACAAGTTGTTAAAACAAATTTAGTACAGTAGACCTTATTTTGAATGATGGTTCATCTAAAAGAGTGGATATCCCTGAAATCACATAAAACCAAAACTAATGCTGTTGCAAGTTTTTTTAAACTCAGATATAACGATATCTGCTCAAGGTTCAATTATCAGATCATCTCCCTAATCATGGTCACAATTCTTCTTGAAGAAAAAAAGCTGTGACCCACTGTGCAGTTATGCTTTAGAACTAAGGATAGAATGATTTTTTTGTAGAATGGAAGATTGTCATTAGGTGAAACTGACAAATTTAAAGTCTAAAAATGCTGTAGCTTCAAACAAGTTCATCAGCAAAGTGTTAATGTGGATTATTTAATGATGATGTCAATTGCAGCTCTCTGCTATTGCAGCCTGCAAACGCCTTGATTGCTCCTTTCTTGCTGGGAAGGAATTCTCTTCGATGCCATCGAAACTAGGACAGAATGCCGAGGGGGTAACTGTGATGGAATGGCACCTTCATATAGTTATGGCAATTTAGTTTTATATATAGTTATATGCCATATTTTTATCAGTTATATATATTTCCCCATCTAATATCCTCTGGCATAAATGTAAACTGTAAACCTGAAAACAATTGCATTATATTAAAACTATTGCCCATTAATATATATATTAGTGTATAATATCACAAATAAATACATCATAGTAATTAATGCAAATATAGCTGTATATAAGTTCATAATCTCTCTATGCTACGCATATTGATTATTTACATGAAAAAACCACCTTTGGGTAATTTCCAAGGCCAACAAGAAATTTTCAATTTCAAGGTAAATTTATAGTGAATTTATATGCTCACTTTGCTGAATTTTGTGGGGTGTAGCTTTCTCGTTTTAAGGCTTCGTTCTTGGGGGAAAATCTCTGACTCTCTCTCTCTCATCTTCCCCTTGCAATTTGGGAAATTTATAGAAAAAGATGGCATCATTTCAAAACGCTAATTTCTATACAAACTGCAGGAAAGAATAGTATCAATTTCCTTTTGTTCCGAGGGTTAATAACGCAAAAAATTTATTTAATTCTCAAATCTGGTAATAAGCGTCAATTAGATGAATACTAAAAGGTAGGACAATTCTTTTCGGAAGGTGCTACCGCTTCGAAAATGATGACGTTTAAAAAGGGTCTTGTCTCGTGGCCATCGTTTATGTCTTGCGGCCTGTTTAACCTGTGCTCCATTAACGCGTTCAAGTTTTCAATTATGATTTTTTTTTATTCAAAGGCTTAATTTAGAAAATTATACTGCGAGTGTTTCCAAATTATTGTCAAAGGCTGAAATTTTATTTTGCCTTCTATAAATTCTTCGTTTGGAAAGTTATAAAGCGAGTTTTTCTATTTTCAGTTATTTTCGGAGGGCCTCTTTTTAACTCTTCGACCAGGAACAGGGTTTTCAAATTTTTGCTGAAATGCGTTTCGTTTGATCCAGGCCACAGACCAGCTTCTCTTGCTGAGATAAATGGGTCTGACTTCTGCCCTCTGTATTGTTATCGAACTCAGTCTTCAGGAAAAGACAAAATAAGAAAATAAGCGGAGGCCTAATTTCGATGTTAACCCAGTAGGCGAATATCAAAATGCTAACACTAAATTAACGAGAGAATGTCCAAGTAAGGCACTGGGGAAAAAGAAAGCCACTGACCAAAATAATCGGAGGGTTGCTGGGTTTTATAGACAAAATATAGGACGTAGTGGCTTGACAGGTTGTGCGTGGCAACTGTTGTCAGAGAAGGGCCTGTCTCTCTCTTTTATCTCAGTGAAACAATGGCCTAAATGATAAAAGAGACAGCAAGACCAATTTTTTCAGAGTGAAAAAGGTTTAGAAAAGAGATAAAGAGACGGCAACTGAATAGGCAAATTACGTTAAGTTCTTTTTCGTCAACTCTAAAGAAAATGAAATAGAATAAAAAACCAGACAGGTTTCCACAAGATTCTGTGTTCTCATTTATTTAACAAACCACTTTCAACAATGGCCCCATTCCTCATTTCCTTTTACCTGCTCTAGCATTTTATTGTATTTGTGCAAATGTATGTGTTCGTTTGCAGTTTTAATAACCACACTGCCCTCTTACCATTTACACACTCGAGTGCAAAATTATATCCTATTTCGTTTGCCAGCCATAACTAATGACCTACGTCTCCATTCGGTAAAGATCACAGCTACTGCACTCGCCCACTAGAAAGAAAGATTCTAATTTGACAATATTTTCTTCTCTCTATCACTATTTTCATATCTTTTATCATTGGGATCGTTTCTTTTGTATGAGGACAGACTGAGGAAAAAGTATATACGTTATGTAATTGACGACATTTCGAGTCCATCTTCTGTGTCCGATATCAAAATAGATGGTGGTGTTTCTTACCTTTGATGGAAAGTAGATGAATAAAATACGGGTTCTAAGTCATGATGACGTTTTGAGTTTATGAAGATCACTCGACGCAACAATTGACGCCACCAGTGAAAGGGGAGGAAGAATACATCTGGGGATGAAATCCCACAAATACATTGTAGAAAAGGTATGGTCATTCGTCGAATATTGACGAGAGAGAGAGAGAGAGAGAGAGAGAGAGAGAGAGAGAGAGAGAGAGAGAGAGAGAGAGAGAAAGAGATTTGTATGAGATGCTGTACATATCAGCCTAAGGAAATTATTTCTTACCGTTTTTTTAAATTAGGGACAAAAATCTTTCCCTCTCACTATCTTTTGATTCGTAGATTTCTCTCTGAGTGAGATGTGCTTTTGTGGGCGTGTGTTTAGCTATACGTGAACATGTTTCAACCTCAATATCCATGATATTTTGTAGACTTAATATTCGTAATTGATTTTCATGCCTTCGCCTATTTTATTATATTCCTGATAAGGTAGAGAAGGATAAAATCTTGAACAGTTTTGAGAGCTGAGAAAGCTCTCAAAAGCTCTATATAAAGTCTAGTTTATTTTAAAAAAATTATTATTTCTGTTGTTGTATCATTCTTCATCTTGCATTTAGTTCAGATCGTATTGGCTTGTTAGGGGACTGAAGACCGACCTTATTAACCAACCCAGTTTGAATGACCCGTCGACGAATGTCACCTTTTTCATTTTACTGGCAGGAAGGAATTGGGAAGCACCGTATAGCGGTTCTGTAATGCCAGTCACCTAACCTAAACCACAGGGCGCTTTTCTTAACAACAAATGCTCCAAAACATTACGTAAAAATCTCAAAAATGCTGAAGGAAAACTATGGTATAAAGTATGGCGATCATTTAACCTTCTGGCGGTGAAAGGATATAGTCCTGCCACTTTACTTGTTAGCTTTCAATTCTCAGAATAAACAGAATTATGTTTAAGTAGGAAACGGAATAGGGTAAACCTTGTTCCTACGCGTCACTTCAAGGAACCTCATCTCGATCTGTTTCTCGATCGGATCAATTAACCGACAGAGTAAATAGGAAGAAAAAGTGGTATTGTTGGACTTCTCCAGTCAAAAAGAACACACACACACATACATGTACAAATATATGAATGAAATGTATGAAGGGGTTGTTGATGAGCGGATGCTAAAGGTAATTAAAGGGAATATGAGGGAGTTATAACTAAAGTGTTTATGTAGCATAATTTTTGTGGCATAAGAAATCTTGGAAAGGTGAGGATGACGGAGAGATACCAAGGTGTAACATAAAAAATGGTTAGTGTATGTGAAAGGATGGATCACAGTGTTTGCAGATGGTTCGGCGAATGGAAAGAATGGAGGACGATAAAGCGATAAAGAGATTATACAATTTACAAGTGTTAGGAGGAATGGGGAGAGGATAACCTATAAATAAGTGGATAGGTGAATCTCACCATCCACGAACTGAGAGTGTGCCTGCAAGATAGAGGTGAATAGTGCAATGCGTGTATGAAGGTTAGATGAACTGCTGGTGAGTTTTCAGTGTACAGTAGGTATGGACGCTGTTTATGTTGTAAATGATTTCAGCACTGAGGTTCATCCACGATTCAGTAGTTTCGGTGGGGATATGTCAGTGATCACTCTGTTTTTCATTTCTTGCTAGCATGCTTCAAGGACAAGTCAGTCCCCATCATCCGGTAGCCGGATGATGGGGACAAATTAGTCCTCGAAAGCTTGTAACTTCTGTAAATAAAATCTCCATTAATTACCATCCTGTTTAAATGAGGTACCGTTATTATTCTTTATATATATATATATATATATATATATATATATATATATATATATATATATATATATATATATATATATATATATATATTATATATATATATATATATATATATATATATATATATATATATATATATATATATATATATATATATATATATATATATATTATATATATATATATATATATATATATATATATATATATATATATATATATATATATACATATATATATATATATATGTATATAAATATATAATATACACACATTATATATATATATATATATACATATATAAGAAACAGATGCCCAATACTACATAGTAGTGCGATGCCAAAATGAAAAAAGAAATCTTTAGAGTAGAATAAACTAAACTGCCACTCTCCAACAACTCACAATATTTTTTAAACTTCAGCGTTAAATAGTTAGATTTTTAACTCTGCCAGCAACGCCACTAACGTAATGCCATCATATAATTTCCGGCTTATTGTAGCCATTTCATTCTATTCATGGTACGTTCTTCTAGAAATGCGTTCCTCCAGTTTGAACTGATATGAAAGTCTAGGCATCATTTATAGCAGTCCCTCAAGTCGATCATACTATAGTTGACTCGTAAACAAGCAATTTCCTCTTGCCGCTATATTTACCAATATATTCTTTGTTCGAAAGATCTTGGTTACAAGGTAGTTCCTTAACACTGCCTGCCACAGATTTTCCCTAGGCTCTTGGAAGCTTCGGCGTCGATGACCGATAATGTTGTGACGCCAGCTGCACACTAATAATCAGTCCGTTTTTATGGCTTACATCGGTTTTCATACTTATTACACACGTGCTCACGTGCTTGGGAGTCCAACAAACTCCTGTGCGAACTAAAACTATTCTGAACTTCTTGTTTTGTAATTTAGTAATCTTTGTTTTTTTTTTGTATATATACGTTCACTGCTCATCTTGTTTCCAAGTGAAGCAAGATGATGCTTTTGCAACAGAGATGGGTACAGTTAATGAACCAATGGGAAATACAGGGTAACCAAGAGCTTCCATAAATCATACCAGTTAACTGGTTCCCTAATTATTACCAAGTGGTTTTAACTACAATAAAGACATGAGAAAGTTATTTGTTCATAAGATGATGTAGGTATAGGCTTCCTAATATCCGCATCTTAGTCAGTTTTCTGTGCAAGGAGCCTCTGGTTAATGGAGAATGAGAATAAAGGGAGAATAAGGTTATTTGATTAATAGAAAAATATGAATCGATTTGTCTTCCATGGCTTTCTGGGTTGATGGGTTAGGAGCTGTAAGTGTATAGATGATTTTGCTCTGCAACTTTTCTAATAAGGATTATTAAACATCATTAAATTTAAAGAAAATATGCTAGGTAAAACAATAAGTGTTAAACGCGATGAAAAACTGCATTTTTCATCTAACGAACCCACTCTTCCACTGTTTATTTGCAACAGAAATCAGATGCGATAAAAGGTCAAAATCACTTTCCTACATTGTAGGAGGGGTAAACGACCACTTGGGTAACTAGCATGGAACCTATGGCTATGTATGATAAAGAAGCAGGAGAGGGAGCGAGGAGAGAGAGAGAGAGAGAGAGTAATTTAGCTGTGAGGTGTCTGACGCAAGATGATGCCATCTTGAATACTATTTCCAGGACTTTCCAGACTCCAAGGATTTCCAGACCAGTGAAATTGAAATCTTGTGCTTGTCGGCCAGGAGGGCTTCTGGTAAATCTCCCTTCACTCTCAGCAGATTTCCGCTTGGGATCTGTTACCTTGAATGAATAGGAAGAAGTTACAGGCGCTTTCTTTTCGCAGGAAATATCGGTGCCTGCAATTGAAAGTTTTACGTCGCGATTTTTTCTAGCTTAGTCAGCTGGATGCTCGAACTGGAAATTGTTCGGTGTTCTCAAGTCAGATATTTTGCAACCCATGCGAGGGAGACGCCTAACTTTTTGGTAAATTTTGTAAAGGAAACTCTTTAGGTGTTGCACATAATGAGGAAAAGCCTTTCAGGTATAAAAAGGAAAAATTGTTTAAAGATTTGTGCAAGTGGGTCAGAAGCTAAATTACAGCGGCGGAAAAAATAAAATTGTTTTTGTAATGCCTACTCCGAAGTATAAATTCTTCTGTAATGATACATACAGCCAGCACTAATCGTACAGCTATGCTCTAAAGTGATACGACATGATTGCATAGGATTTCCTTCAAAATTCACGGACTGGCAACCTAACATGCCCCATATTTATATTTTATTTCAATGCGAAAACACGATTATTTCATACAATAAGGCCATAATTTGTTTCATAAGAGTGAAATCTTTCATACATTTCAAAACTGTAAGAAAACACGTCGCCAAATTTCAGATAAACAGTTATGAAACATTTTCAAAACTTTCGTTCACTCATCGCCGATGCGTTCAACAAAAAAATATGATCAAACCTCAGTTCAAATGTTAAAATTATAAAAAAAAAAAACGAAAAAATTTGTCTTAACATTAATATTGCTTGCAGTGCAAACATAAAATTTGACAGTCCAATTTTATTGTTTTTACACCTCAACGCTGAGAAAAAAAATTGAATAAGTAAATACGAAACTATTGCCGTAACTAGAACGCATCCACCAATATCATCGGGTGGGAGGAGGCTGTGTGATGCAATCATTAGAGTGGCGGCTACATAAACCACCTTGGACAAAGATCTGCAATGAGTATGTTATATTTCTTGAAAACATTTATTTTACATCTTGTTTGAAAATTATAGTTTTCAGGAGAAGCGTTTTAGTTCTATTTCCCTAACAAAATTTTCTTTTATTTTTTAAAGCTTTTGTTAAAGATCTTGTTCATAGGCCTAGGTGTGTTAGATTTCTTTACTTACTATAAATATATTACACTTAGCATTCACATCTCTAGAATTAACAATTTCTGGCCAGAAACCATATGAAGTTATCTACACATTTTGCAATTCAAGTTACCTTATGAATGAATAAATTATACACCAAAAGTTAGGAAAGGATTTTTAAAATTAAATAATATTATTGCATTAAGCCAGTTTAAAATAAGTGATCCATAGGCCTTGGTATTAATACTAATAGATATTTCGATTAATAGACATCTTCTTTATATAATTTAAATCATCATCATCTTATATTCTTCAAAGAACAGGTAATCTCTACAAATAAATTCTTTAGTAACAGAGATTATATCTCAGAATGCTTAGACTATTTTTTATGCTTATAAGTAATTTTGCAGCCTACAGGCAGCCTGGACACAGCCTAAAATTTCAACATTCAAAGAAAACTTGTTGTAATTTATATTCCTATTTTGAAAAATTTTTCATGGTTGTTGAACTTGTTAGGTCTATTGTTATAATGCTGCAGAGGTAGTTACGTAGACCAGTCCAAGGAGCATGTTAATCGTGCTGTCATTGATCTGTTTTGCTAATATATCACACGTAAAGCCAAGCAGTGTAATAAAAAAAATCAGTTCAAATCAGACAGATTACGAATTAAACCAATGCATAAAAGGGACGATATTTATATAACCATAGGAAAAATAGTGTTAGCTGTGAATTCGCAAACTTGTCGACATGTATGACATTGGAAATAAAAAAAAAGTTTAGCACTACTTGGCAACCGTTACGCCTCAGATTTGAGCATGACTGTGCTGCATTTTAGGCTTGGCCGTAAGTTACAAATACCAGAAAAAATGAACCAAAATACCAAAAAGAGAGAATTTGGAATTATAAGAAAATTAAAATAACCTCTGTCATCATGAATGTTATTCTTTAGTTTGATCCTATCCTACTTTGTTCATTGATGTGCATCCTGTCTCGGAAACTTGTGTAGTTGCTTTTGATATTTCTAAGGCACTTGAAAGGGTCAGCCAAGCTTCTCGCTCATGGCATTAGTCTTCTGTAATTTCCCTTCAAGATTTTAAATACCAGTCTATTTTTGCTTTGTTTGATTGCAATATATCTTTTCTTTTTTCTTTTTCCAGTGGTGCCTCTCCACACCTGTCTTTTCTCTTATCGCGTTCACCGTCTTGTAATTTATTCTTGCCCCTACATCCATGTAATGCTACTCTTCACAAATAACTTACTTTCCTTGAAGCTCTAAAGAGCCCATTTTAACTGATTCTCGTATGATGACGTTGTTAATGTGGACTGGATATCTCAGTGGTGCAGGTGACACTCCTTGCGCCTTATTCATCATCATCATCATCATCATCATCATCATCATCAACATCATTATCATCGCCTCTAATGCTATGCAATGCAAAAGGCCTCTTGAAATTCTCCCACTTAAGTCTTTCCTGTTTTTTTCATTTCCTCACATTTCCACTCATCTGTAGCCTTCCGTCTCATAGTTCTAATGGATGTGGGTGTGGGTCTTGCAACTCTGCTGGTGCCCTCAGGAGTCTACCTTGGGTGGTGCAAAGGAAATGGCCAAGACATCTCCATCTCCGTTTCATCATTATATTATGTGCATAACCTTCCTATGGCATCATATCTAAGTGTATCCTGCCATGTAACTCCTGATGTTTTCAAGCTTTATTCTTAAAACTCCACAAAATTTTTTAACTGTGGCTCCATTGCCTTCCACAAGTCGTGCCCGTATAGTAATGCAAGAGGCTTTTGGTCAGTATACAATCTTACTTTCGTATATGAAATAGTCTATTCGATTTCCACTTATTCGAACTTCCTATTGCTTGGTTTGCTTTTATTAGTCTTTCATTAAAGGCCGATTCGTGAGAACCTGAATTGGATATCATTGCTCCTAGGGGTTTGAAAGATTCATCCTCATTCATTCTTTCTCCATCTAGTGTTATTTTATCCTACAGCGCATATTTTATCATCATTACTTGTTTTTCTTAAGATAACATTGAGTCCCATCTCTCAGGTGTATGAGGCATTTTTTAAGTACTCTTCATAGAATCTAAAAAAATAAGAAAGTGGCCACTTATATGTATTAGCATTTTACTCTTAGAGGTAAAAAGCAGCATGTTTTAAAATACTAGATCATGAGCCTGGCAAAGTCTGTCTTTAGAAATGTAGGTGGGTCCCAAAGGGGCTGGCTACCTGTACGTCTCCGTAGAGTAGAATCGTTGGATTAATGGGGGATTTAAGAAACATTTTTTACGGGGATGAGTTCTCATAATTCACATAAGAAGGTTCATTGCGCTGATAAATGGTTTAGTGATTTCTTCAAAAAGCTTCAGATTCATAAATTAAACAGACTTTGGATTTAATTTTAAGTATTTTCTGCCAAATAAATGAGCCAGCTCTTCCAAGTTATTTTCTTTTAATGAATTAGTAATCTACTTCCCAAAGCTTTTTGTCTGATAAGTAAAGGAGCATTTACTTCCAAGTATTTTTTTTCTAATAAAACGCCTGCTTTTGACTATAAAGTGCTTGCCATCCAAAAAAAAGTTTCACTTCTTAGTTCTAAGTGTTTTCCGTCTAATAAATGATCCCCCTCTTACAACCAAGTGCTTTCCACCCAGTGAATGACCCAGCTCTTACTGCCGGGAGTTTTCTGTTGCATAAATGAGCCACCTCTACTTCCAAATTAGGATCAATTCGTCTCCGTTTTAAGATCGCGTCTTATTCCAGAGTCATCAGCAATCGTTCTTGAGAACTTTGCATGCAGCCATTACTTTCTCATCCTCGCTGAGAACTTAACTGTTCCAGCGTTAAGAATGTGCAGGCTTTTTCGAACAATCGTCTCTCTCTCTCTCTCTCTCTCTCTCTCTCTCTCTCTCTCTCTCTCTCTCTCTCTCTCTCTCTCTCTCTCAAAAAGAGGTGAGCGCGTGTTCTTCACAACTCCTGTAGCATCAGTTTCTTCTACCATTTTTTCACTGTTCGCGTATTAATTTCTCAAGGTAGAATAATTTTTCCTCTCTTGTCAAGTGTATCACTTGTCACCAGTATGTGAGCTTGTGGGTTGTGTATGCGCGTGTGTTGGGGGAGGGGGATTTTTTCAAAACATTCTGCATCGTCCATTTCATCTACAATTTATTTCAGTGTACATGTATTTAACCTTATATGTAAAATGCCTCCTCATTTAGTTATTTATTTATTGTCAAGCGTTTTTCACCTTTCTCTGTCTGTCTGTCTTTCTTTCTATATATATTATACATATATATATATATATATATATATATATATATATATATATATATATATATATATATATATATATATATATATTTATAAATACACACACACACACACATATATGGGCCTTCTTATATATATATATATATATATATATATATATATATATATATATATATATATATATATATATATATATATATATATATGAGTGCACTTGTATGTTAGTGTCCTTTAAAACTTTCTGTCGTCTCCATTTTTTCCAACAAACGTCAAGGTAGAATATTTATTCTATGTCTTGTCAAATATAGTACAGCCGAGCGATCCTGAAAGCCTCAAATGTATCCATGACATGAACCATATATTCTTCATCCATCTTCTGTCAGAAGTGATAAAAACTTTCGTCCGTCTCTAAATCGAATAGCGATGAAAGATTCAATAGGTCGTCAACACCTAAACTCTTTTATTCCTGCCCCTTTCGTAGGAAAAATAAAAGGGACAGGAGTGATCCAAGGATAAGTGAAAGAAAAGGTAGCAAATATTTTGAAAAGAAGATAAATTCACGATATTTTTGTTGAGAAATCTGAGGAAGTGGTTATTCTTCCAATAAGATTTGAATCAAATGCGTTCATGCTAGAATTTCCTGCTCCTGTTAACCTGTTTTCTTATGAAAATTTTGCTACATAGGGGTAAATGTTCCGACATCTGTATGTGAATCCATACCTTTGAGCCATTTTGGAATCTACAAGCATGGTTCAACCCGTGAACTGTTATAATTGCTTGACTTATAATTAAATGATAAATATGCTTCATAAAATTAACAACCTTTAGCTAATGTGTACTTCCACAAGCGTAAGCGTACATATGAGAGAGAGAGAGAGAGAGAGAGAGAGAGAGAGAGAGAGAGAGAGAAGAGAGAGAGAGAGAGAAGCATGACAGCATTAGAAAAACTACTAATATAATTCTTGTTAATGACTAAACGTCATGAGTGAGATGAAATTGTCCACTCGTATTCACGTATGCTAACAAAAGAACACATCTTTATTAAGTAAAATGCATACAGAAGGAATTAAAATAAATTAAACAAATTAATACCTTTAAACATATCTACAGATTTTCTTTATCCTCAGATTTTGATCTTGGTCCTATGTGCTTGAATTGTATAAGAATTATGTAATACTTTTCCTGAGTTTTTCATTCGAAAATATGAAATATTTTTACAAAAAAAAAATGCTTCTAATGTTAATCAGTCATTCACTCAGTCAGTCCCCAATCTAATTTTAATATGAGATGGTTTCAAAGAAACCATGATGATGTTCAGAATGTTTATTATTACTAAACCAAGAAGGATTCTGCAAGAAATGTTTAAGTTGGTACCTTTGCTAAAATAATCATTTAAAAACATTAGATTTAGACAAAACTTTCCTGACATTGACGGCCAAAGAATCATAAAAACTTTATGAAAATATTAAATATGGCGAATGTCGTCCTGGATTCTGCTGGAAAGAAATTCGGGTAAAAGAGAGAATCGTGGCATTCCTCCTCCCTCGCTCTTTCTCTCACGTTTCATCTCCCCGCTTCTCATTTTATTTTCTTTTCCCTCTCGGCTCTCCTTCTTTCCGTGTTGTGGAACTATGCTCGATATTGACAAGTTTTCGCTCCGGAGGCATGAATGGGAAGAAAGGGTGGGCAAGATGTCCTGGACTCGGATGAATGCATTCTTCATTAAAGCACCAACACCTCCTCCTCCTCCTCCTCCTCCTCCTCCTCCTCTCGAGGTTCTTGCGGGATAGAGAGATTCGTATTTCTTGACTTCCGGGATCTAGAGTTGCTGACATTTTTGTGTGCCTTGGTTGGAAATGCAATTTTTATCATGAGTCATGATTATGTTTTTTGTTTTTCGTATTTTTAGACTTCCAGGATTTGCTGCTGCTGACGCGGTTTTCCTTAATGTTCCAAATGAGAATGGAATTCAGCAAGCCCTAATTATATTGCGTTTTTGGTATTTCTTAATTTCTGGGATATGCTGTTACCGACATTGTTTTTCTTAATTCTCCTCTTAAAAATATGATTTCTGCTGCGAGTCCTGAATATATTGTTTTCCGTTTTTTCTTCCAGCATTTGTTGTTGCTTCTGCGTTTTTTTCTTAATGTTCCATTTGGGAAGTCTTGATGATAGTGAGTTTTTCATTTTCACTATCTTCAGTGATTTGCTGCTCGTGATGAGGCTTTATTTTTATTTTTTAATAACCAATTTAGCAGTGAAGTTTCCATGACGCCCAGGTTATTAGGTTGTGCTTTATAGACTGTTGTGTTTCGGGACTACGTTGCTGCTGTGTTTGTGGTTGGTTTTAAAGGTCCCGGTTAGGAAAAGAATTTCTCATGGCGAGTTCTGTTTACATCATGATTTGGTAATTGCGAATTTTGTTTGTCTTTTTAAAACAAAGTTAGTCAGTAAAAAGATATGTTCTCTTTTTATTGTTGTCCTAAATTTCACATATGAGATTTGACTTTCTTCGAGCTTTGTTACGGATGTTTTATTTTTGTAAGCAAATCTAACATGTGAAAATGCAGTGTATATTATTTTTGTTAATGTGATTCTTTTAAAAATCTCCCAGTTAAGGACAGAATTTCATGATTTATACCTATGCTGTCGCTAGCTCCGTGTGTGTGTGTGTGTGTGCGTGTTTTTGCCATTTCACTTTTTCTCAGTAAGAGGAAAATTGAAGTTTGTTTGGTATTTCCGAGTGGTAGTTGCTTTTTGAGTTTACCAATTTATACTGAGCTCCAGTTATTCTGAAAATAGAAGAGATAAATCGACATAAATAGACTATGCATAATATGCGGAGCCTAACTGAAATATTTAGTGGTTCTCAAATAACATGGAGATGTGGCATCGACGATGATCTGTGCGGATGTAAGGCCAGTTTGATATGAATCAATCAATCACCTGTGGCTACGAGCTAATAACCTTAAACACTGTGCTACAAATGAAACGAATTTTGTTAATCTGAAGTTGGTCCCGCTGTGCTTTTGCCATTGACTGACTGGAGTAACTGTTGCTGCAGAAGGGGAGCGCTGATGGCATCAAGACCCTTGGTAATAGTAGGTAAGCTTTTGAGCCTGTGGTTGAAGGGATTTATTTCATATTCTCACATATTTGACCAATGCTTAATTTATATAGTTAAGTAAACCGAAAAATGTGACACGTCCATGTATTTTACGTACATTTATTAAAAAGACGTTTCGGACCCCAAAAACTTCTCTTTACTTTTTCTAGTCAGTAGACATTAAATAATCAGAAAGTTTCTTTTAGTGTCGTGCATTTTCTCCCAGAAAAAAATTTTCCTCGTGAAAACAGCTTTCCAGAAAACAGCAAAATGAAAAATATAAATTGTATTTTTAGTACTCCAAAATTATGATAGTTAGGAAGTTATTTTTTTTATGTAAGTGTAATAGCTACATTGGCAAATTATTCAGACCATATCTTAATGATCAAATACGAATTAATATGCTTACTTTTATTTAAAAATCTAAATTTAAAATCACTTGTTCCGAAAAAAGCTATGAAAAGCTATAATATATAAATATATACATACACATATGTATATATATATGAATATATGTATATATACGTATATATTTATATGTATATACATGTATGTATGTATATATGTATGTATGTATGTATGTATATATACATATACGTATGTATATATATATAATATATACACATGTATATATATGCATATATACATATATATACACATATATATATATATATATACATTTATATATATACTTATATATGTATATACATGTATAATACATATATATATATATATATATATATATATATATATATATATATATATATATATATATATATGTGTCTGTGTGTGTGTATATATATTACACACACATACAGTATATATATATATATATATATATATATATATATATATATATATATATATATATATATATATATATATATATATATATGTGTGTGTGTGTGTGTGTGTGTGTGTGTGTGTGTGTATATATATTACACACACATACAGTATATTATATATATATATATATATATATATATATATATATATATATATATATATATATATATATATATATATATATATATATATATGATAAAGGGGCCACAGGGAGACAGTTGTTCTCAGAAATATATAGCATTTTGGAGTTTTTATGGCATATTTTCATTAGATGGAATTCTGTGTTAACAGAAAATATTTCACTTTCATATAATCATATAATATATATATATATATATATATGTATGTATATATATATATATATATATATATATATATATATATATATATATATATATATATCATATGCCAGAAAGGGTGGGAAGAAGATAACAACTGCCAAACAAGAGAGGAATATAGATGGACAAAGAGGGAAACAAAGAGAGTGGTAGTGATTGCAAAGGGAGAAGCCAGGAGAGAATGGTATGAGAGGATGGGAACACCGGAGAGAGAAAAGATAATCTACAGAATTGCAGAAGCTAGAAGAAGACAGGCAGGATGTATGAGAGGAAGGAATTATTAATGATGAAAATGGAAATATAACCCAGCCAGTGGTGGGACAAGCCAGTCCAACTTGTCGTTCTCTAGTCCGGATAAAAGGGGAGAATTGCTGCCTGGCCTAGCCAACCGAGTATAAAATCAGTGGCAAAAACCAAATAATGAATCTCGAGTTGATGATGGAATGCAATAGGGCTAAGGCGTACTCCATAAGCGATGTGCTGCAGTATCCCCTGACACTAGTGAGAAATATGCAAAGGGTACCGTAGAAGTCACGACTGCGGCTAAAGAAGTTAGTGAGGAGAAAGGATTGGAAAAAGAAAGGAAAGCTGAGAATTAGAAATTGGAATGTTGGTAGCCTCACAGGGAAGGGAAGAGAGTTGGTTAATGTCATGCAGAGAAGAAAAATTATGATTCTGTGTATACAGAAAGGGAAAATTGCAAGAAAGCTTGGAGAAGGGTATAAAGTTTACTACACAGGGGAAAATACAAGGAGAAATGGGGTAGGAATTATTCTCCATCCAGATTTGCAGGAGAATGTCACGGAGGTCCAGCGTATCAGCGACAGGCTCATGGGCTTAAAGTTTGTGAAAGATAAGAGAGTATGGCATAACATCTCGGCATACGCCCCTCAACAAGAAGAATATATCGAAAGAGTTCCGAGAAGTGAACTATTAAGTGTTATCTGGGGACATGAATGCCCATGTAGGTGAGAGTTCTGATGGCTTTGAAGGAATACATGGAGGAAGAGGTTTTGGAAGAAGAAACCAGGAAAGTGAAAGATTGTTAGAATTAGCAGAAGCTATGAATTTGGTAGTCTCGAATACTCAGTTTGAGAAAAGGAGAAGTCATCTGGAAACATACAAAAGTGGACAAAATGAGAAAAATTGATTATGTTTTGGTTAGGAGGTAATTGCTGAATTATACAGGTCGATGAATCCACTGATGTAGCAATGGCGTGCCAGCTGTTGGTATACTGCCGATACCTGTTCAAAGGCATAATCCAGGAGGAATTTCTTTTGCTGTCAAAATCTTGAAACGTCAAGTACGGCCACTGATGTGACGATGCTATCATCGTTTTTGACAAGTCTTGACAAGCATGGTTTGAGTTGGAATAATCTTGTTGGAATCACAACTGATGGAGCTCAGCCATGCTATAGGTCGAGGTCAGGTTTCAAGCAAAGTAAAATCCAAAGCACCAAATGCAGTTGGTGTGCACTATGCTTCATTCATCGGGAGGCTCTGGCTTCTAAATCGCTTCCTTCTGGGCTTCTCCACAATTTTCACTGGTATTGTCAAGGTCGTGTACTATTCAGCATATTCCTCTGCCCTCAACACGAGACTGTTCAGCAACTGTGTCATGACATGGAATCCGAACATAGTTCCTTGCTCTTTTATACATCCGTCAGGTGGTTGTCTGCAGGGAGATTTTTTTGTCCCGCTTCTTCTCTCTTCGCCAGGAAGTTGAAATGTTTCTTGATGTACAGAAAAAATGTGACCTGTTGGAGATATTGAAATCAGAACACTGAGCTCCGCCTTGCTGTCTTATCTTGTGGACATATTTGAAATCTTCAACCAGGTAAACCGAGACTCAAGGAAAGGATTCAAACTTGCTCAGCCACTGTGACTCAATACATGCATTTTTGGCAAAATTGGAGCTGTATAAGAAGAGAGTGAGTGTAGGAAAATTTATGATGTTTCCATCGTTGAACAAAGTTCTGCTGATGGTCAGCTTTCATGCACCTTGTCCAAGGAAATCATGGATCACTTGTCTCAGCTAGATGATGAATTTCGCCGTTACTTTCCTGACAAGCCCCTCAGCATGCTGGGCAGCAAAATCCGTTCTTATGTCAGGTTGATGATGTGTTAGAAGACGCACAAAGAAGAAAGTTCATTGAGCCTCCACGATTCAACAGCCAAGAATGTGTTCAGTCAAACTCCTTGTAAGCTTCTGGTGCTCAGTGATGGAATCCATTTCCAAAGACAAGTGATCTGGCAGTTCGAATTCTTTTTGCCTTTTGCTTCAACCTACCTGTGCGAACTTGGGTTTCTTCATTACTTGCAATAAAAAAAAAAATCAGAACAAGCTGTCTGTGGAAGATGACTTGAGATGTGCACTGGCTGCCACTGAGCCAGGATTCATGAGCTGGTTGCTCAAAAACAACCACAAAAAGTCCCATTGAGAATATAAAGTGACATTTTTTCTGCAATAATGAAAAGTTTCATTCACTTCTGTTTTTGTGATTTTTGTTTTATTCATACATGTGGTTTATTCATACATTTATTCATACATGTTTTTATTCATACAGGTTTGTGATTTTCTTTATTCATACATGTTTTGCAAGCTCAAATATAGGGCAAGTATTATAAAGATAGTTTTTTTGCGTACAATACCTACAACTATAACAACATTAACATAACATTTTTATGTATTTTACTTAAATAAAAAAAAAGCGCTGAATGGAATGTTTTCTGATTTCATATAAATAGGCGTACAGCTTAATCAGCATAATAAAGCAAGGCATTTTACAGGAATATATCCATTTTTTTGCAGAAAAATCTTTTAATTTTGCTGGCTTAACCTATTTCGTTGTAGGGGTCCACAGGTGAAAAAGTGACTGGAAAAGGGGGAACGAGACAAAAATGGTTGGGAGCCATTGGTCTACTGAATTGCAGAAGCGAGAAGAAAAGACAGGCAGGATGTAGGAGAGGCAGGAATTATTAAAGATGAAAATGGAAATATCCTAACTGAGGAAGAGGAAGTCAGGAGAAGATGGAAAGACTATTTTTCACAACTATTAAACAATGAGAATGAGTGTGAAGAACTGGAAAATGCTCCTCAGTAGAAGGACCATTAGCAAACATCAGAGTGAGTGAAGTCGAGAATGCTATAAAGAAAGGAAAAGTAATAAAGCAGGAAAGTCAGAGTAACAACAGAAATTATTAAAGCATTGGGAAATCTAGGCAAAGAGTGGGTGCACACACTATTGGAAAAGATCTGGGATGCAAAGGAAATGCCAAGGAACTGAGCAATAGTTGGATGATTAAAATGTATAAACAAAAGATGTATTAAATTGTGGGAACTACAGAGGCATAAAACTTTTGGAGCATGTAATCAAGATACTAGAAAGAATAGTAGAAGGAAGGTTGAGAGAGCTGATAGGTATACATGAGCAGAAGTTTGGGTTTATGAAAGGAAAGAGTACAGTGGATGCTGTTTTTATAGTAAGACAAGTCCAAGAGAAGTATCTAGAAGGAAACAGGAAAGTTTACTTGTGTTTTGTGGATCTTGAAAAGGCGTATGACAGGCTACCATAAAGAGTAGTCTTTTGGTGTTTGAGAGAGAGAGGAGTACCAGAGAAGTTGGTAAGGTTAGTGAAGATGATGTATAAGGGTGCAAGAACTACTGTACAAACAAAATATGGGGAGACTGAGACATTCCATGTGGAGGTGGGCCTCCATCAGGGATCAGCTCTGAGTCCATTCTTGTTTCTCGTCATCATAAACACACTGACATCAGAATTAAGGAACAACGAAAGACACAGAAGAAGAACTGCAAGAAAGGTTTTTAGCATGGAAAGGAGCCCTAGAAAGGAAGGATTTAAAGTGAACATTGGAAAGACAGAGCTAATGACTAGTAGAAGAGAAGGACATGAAGTAACCATTTAAGTGGAAGATGATACAGTAATAAAGCAGAACAATGAGTTTAACTATTTGGAACCAATAATAACAGAAGAGGGAGGTACTGAGAAAGCAGTGAGACAGAGGATGAAAGAAGCATGGCGAAAATGGAGAGAAGTAACTGGAGTTGTTTTAGACAAGAAAATGCCATTAAAGCTCAAAATGAAAATTTATAAGACAGTTATCAGGCCCGTACTATTATATGGGCCAGAAACCTGGGCACTTAAGAGAGGAAAGAGGAGTGGACTGTTGGAAAGAACCGAGATGAGGATGGTGAGATGGATTGCTGGAATATCACTACTGGAAAGGAGGAGAGTCAAGATATAAGAAGAATGTATGGTATATGTAACGTAAACTAGAAGGCTAGGAAGCTCGTCTGAGATACTATGGCCATGTAATAAGAAGAGAGGATATGGAATCAATCAAGAGAGCTAAGAACATGCCAGTGATTGAGAGGAGAAGTGTAGGGCGTCAGCAGATCAGATGGATGGAGGTGGTGAGGTGGGACTAGGAGAAGCAGATGCAAGGAATAGAAATAGATGGAGAAATTGACTTGAGCAGCCAACCCTGCTATGCAAGTGGGAGTAATAAGGTCGAAAGAGGAAGAAGAAAATATAACACACACATATATATATATACATATATATATATATATATATATATATATATATATATATATATATATATATATATATATATATATATATATATATATATATATTGATATAGTTTTCAGCTGGGGCCTAGTTAGATCAATGAGATATACTAGGATAATACACAACTTACCGTAGGCAACACAAAGTCTGGACTCTGGACTTGAGGTCAGCTAAAAAACATACATCAAAATGTGGCTTAAGGCCTACTTCAAGAGGGGAGTGATTAGGTAAAGTTTGGCATTTAACTTAATTATATTTACAAAAGAAAACACAAATCAGAAGAATAGTAGCATAATTCTGGGGACAGGCAAACATGGTCCCATGATACAAGATGAAAGAGCAAATGACTGGGAATTTGCTTGAGGGACCACAATGGGATGCCCACTTCAAAGGGCATTGCAAATGATGCAGTGGGGCCACTACACACCACAAGATGATGCACAGATCCACAGCTGACTAACTTCTAATCTGTAATTGAAACACTTATGGAAACTCAGCCGAAAATAGCACTGTCATGAAGGAACCGAAGAATTGCATAGAAGATGCCTAGACTGAACTTGATATCAATAACTTGAATATTTTATGATTACGTTACACTTCACATCAATGCTTTGCAGATTAAATAGCACAAATATTGCACTGTGAAAAGAAAAGCAGAAAATAATTGGAGACGAATGGGGACGTAACTGATGAAAAAACCTTAAATCAGTACTTTACCTTAATCAGGTGATGAAATTGCTCGTGTTATGGGGCCAGCGAGAGGGAGGGCAAGTGAATAATTTCACAGCAAAAGATACCCCTGGTTCCTGCCAGCCACGTGTAAGAAATACGCAGGTTAATGGAGCAAGGGACAGGACATCCTTCCTACAGCAGCTGGAATTTAAGGTTTTCGGCAGTCCCACGAACAAAGGAGATTAAAGTGGTTTCCCCGAAAGGCAGTGGTGAGAGAAAGGTTTATAGAGGCTAATTATCCTACAGTGAGTCTTACTAAAATGAATGAATTAGGTGCATATTCCTTATTTCATTTGACTTATTGACTGATACCCTCGACAATATATAAATTATATATATATATATATATATATATATATATATATATATATATATATATATATAGTATATATATATATATATGTATATATATATGTATGTATATATATATATGTATGTATATATATATATATATATATATATATATATATATATATATATATATATATATATATATATATATATATATATATATATATATATACGTATATATATATATACATGTGTGTGTATAAATGAACGTATGATAAATATCATAAAATGTATATCAGTCATTTAATCATAAATATTAGTTTTTAAATAATTTTGTTGTTACGTAATTATAAAAGAAACATAAAATAATAGGAATGCATCCAATGCGGCAAGGTTTCCCGTTGTCTGTTGTTGGTACCGATCTTCAAAGAAAACTCGTGAGTGAATAGGGTACTTAGCCTGGAAGGTGGGATTTTTCACCATCTGTAAATTACATATTTTGACGTGCACAACCGACCCAGTAGTTGAAAGGACCATGAAGTAATGAGTTGTTAAACCATAATACTCAATAAATTGTATATTTAGTCTTAATCTATACAAAAATATTGATAACTAAAAATTCAGTTTTTTTTTTTTTTTTTTTTTTTAGTCTTGAGTTTTTCAGCGTCCCGTTATGGGAATGGGTGTTCATAAGCTCTGATTGTATTGGCGTGCTTCGTATGTATGAATTTCTGGAATCATTTGTTCTTGGCGCAGTTTTCTCAGTTGTCATTTATTATAATGTTTCATTTCCTCCGGCTTCTGTAATCTTATGTTGCTGATGATGCCTTTTTTTTTATTACTGTAATGACCCAAACTGGAATGGAACTAAGACAAGTCAGGAGCTATAGTTTTGATGTAATTAGCTGTTATATGTGAGCTTTTTTTTTATTTTTTATGTAATTAGCTGTTATATGTGAGCTTTGTTTTTTATGTAATTAGCTGTTATATTAGCTTTGTTTTTCTTTATTTTTTTATGTCAGTGCCGGCTATTCTCTGTTGGAGGAAAGATAAAGTTTGTTAGATATTTTTGGATGTTAACTCTATTGATTTTCTAGTTTGCCAGTTCATATTAACCTGCTGTTAGTGTGGCAATGAAACGCATGGGTAAATTAATATACATGTTCCAATATCACTGTGCTTTAATATATACTATGCATGATATCTGGAATCTAATTGAAATACTCAATCAATTAACATGGATCTTTCGATGACCTAAAAGATGTGGCACCGACGCTGATCTCTGCAGTTAAAGGTCAGTTTGATAAGAACCAGTCAGTCATATGGCCTCGAGCTAAATAAACTTTTCATCTGTGCTACAAGTGAAACGGATTTTGTTAATCTGAGGTTGGTCTCCTTTGTGCTTTTGCCACTAATTGACTTGCGTAACTTGTGGAGCAGAAGCCGTTTTATCCATCAGCTCATGTCAGTATTAATTAACTTCTACCCGAAAAGTATGCTTTGTAGTTGGATTTATTCTGTTATTATTTGAATAGGGCGTACCTCTTATTGTTTTGATAATAAAACTTTTCCTCAGATTTTCTCTCTCTCTCTCTCTCTCTCTCTCTTTCACTCTCTCTCTCAGTGTATGTTTAGGTTACATCGTTTAGTACACAGACGAAGGACCGACTAACCGTACTCAGCCATGTTGATAATTCATGGAAAAGAGACTTTTCCTGACTGACGGATTACACTTGGAAGAGCTTTTCTTACCTAACGGCAGCCACACTAAAGGCTGTCTTTTGACTGGCCGCAACTATTCCTAGGGGAGTGTTCTTAACTGGCAGCAATTCTGTTAAAAGAGTTTGTTCAGCGTTATCACAATCATTCAAGAAGGGTTCTTACCAAGTGACAAATACCTTTAAGGTTTTTGTGAACTTCCAGCCACCTATTTTGAAGTAACTCTTACATCTTGGAGGACCTTTTAGGTTTATCTTACCCTATAAATGAAACAAGGCAATTTCGAAATTCTTCATTGGAATATAAAATTTTTGTTTCCAAGTGATCGGTCTCTAATTTTGCAATCAACCAGCACTAACACTATTTCATCCCAGGAATAATTTTTTTTTTTTTTTTCATCTGCCGGCTCTTTTAACCATACAAGACTGGATTCATTCATTGAATTTGCTGGATGTTCAGTGGCTCTCCTTCAGAAGTCCAGGAATTTTTTACCGAAATTAATTTTTTTTATAATAGATGAATTTACCAAGTAAATTGCCAACCTTACAAGGTGGGCTCACACACTAATTAGCAAAGCTTTTTATCTGTTTTAATTTCTAGCATGCGCTGTTAGCTGATACCTTCAGAGCAAAATACTTGGAATCTACGAGAAACTTTGGAACGATAAAAATATACGAAGACTATAGGAAATTGACGCGAACTTTAAAGGATGAAAAATAAAAGAAAATTACTAAATTTTATGAACACTGGTTTTCGTACACCAGTCTCTTGGGAAGACGAAAGTGTCATCTAAAGTATTGAGATAAATTCACACGTTCGGGAAGAAAGTGACCTCAGAAGTGTTCTGATATTTTCTCTTTCTTCTTTTGACATTTTAAAATTTAACCGGGATTTTCATAGAATGTTTAAACTTAGGCTAATATATATATATATATATATATATATATATATATATATATATATATATATAATATATATATATATGTATATATGTGTGTGTGTGTGTGTGAGGAGCTTCCATTATTACTTCGTTACCCGTTGAACGGCGCAAACTCTTCTTGTTAGTTATACAGAAATCGAGAAGAATAAAACATTATATTATGCTAATGAGGACCCTGGTCTATCTTTAATAAGGAGCCATTAAAAGAGAAGATTTAACCTTTGTTAGTCGACGTAAAGAACTGCATTGGATTCTGATTGCATGAGTCACTTTGCATTTTCATATACAGTCATATATATATATATATATATATATATATATATATATATATATATATATATATATATATATATATAAAAAATAAATTCGTAAATAGGAATATTATCCCTCATTAAACGTTTCCATTACGAAAAATAAAGGAAATCTAATTTACCATGAAACGATTGTGATATTGAATAACAAAAGAGAGTTACAGAATGGTTCTGTTACTGGATGCGATTACACCAAAAGAATATAAATCGCAATGTGATGAAAATTTCGATTATTGGTGAACCAGTTGGGTGCCCTACAGAGACAACTTTGCCGTCAGGTGATGGATACCTGATCTGGTAACTGTTAGGATTATGCGTAAAAGGCAGGATAAATTAGGTATCGCTTTAATGAGGGGAGAAAACGTTAATGAATAAAGAATGAACCGTGACGGAAAACTTTTGTGAATGCGCTGCATTTCATTCTGGGCGTTGCCTTGCAAAAATGTTTAGACGTCATTCCTTTGGTTTTCAGTCAAAGCTCCTCTTGAATTCTCCATTTTAACTTTACCCTTATCGTATCTGGTCTGTGTTTCCAGCATCCAGTAAAGGAAATCTTAAATGGAAAAAGTTTCCAAATGCGCTTGCTAAAGCAGGTATTCTTTGCTGCCAGTTGTACGACCAGGCCACATTTCCCTGGAATATACGTAGTGATTAGGCTGACATATGTCCCTGGAAATTCCTTTCCAGGAGGAAAATGGTATTTACGAGAGAGAGAGAGAGAGAGAGAGAGAGAGAGAGAGAGAGGGCGGCAGGGGTGGAGTGTGCTACTAATATTATACAAGTGGTAAACAAGCCTGGTTTTACCACTGCGAAGTTCAAGGAACAATTGCGTTACTTAATTTAGTTCTGTGCTTCATGAACTGTCCCGTGACAAGTACACTTACTAAGGGATAATTATCAAAGACAATAATTGCATGCTTACTTATTCGAAACGTTGAACTGTTCCACTATTAACATTTCTTGCTGCATTTAAGACGTACAAAAATTAATTATATGACAGATAACCGGCATGTGACAATTATGATCTCATGACCTTGATATAGGCCATTCTTACATAAGCGTGATAATATGCACAAAAGCACAAACAAGGGCCTTAAACATACAAATAGCCGTAATTTAACTTTTCATTCGTTTACACAATTCAATTTACACAATTTATATATATATATATATATATATATATATATATATATATATATATATATATATATATATATATATATATATACATATATATATACTATATATACATATATATATACTGTATATATATATATATATATATATATATATATATATATATATATATATATATATATATTATATATATTATACAGAGAATATTATACACAGAAGCTGCAAAGGTAATATAAAAGCCTGGAATATCCATAGGTAAAGCAATTACAGTTAAACCGAGAAAATAAAAGATGTTAAAGTTCACTTGAACGTAAGTCAGGGATGTCCCGACTCCCGACAGGTTAGTTGGTAATTGGCCGTTTATAATACCTGTTACGGCAAGCGGCTTTCCGATTGTTATAATAGTTGATTAGTACAAGATAAGTATTTGGTCGGTTGTTAGCATTGCTCTTATGATCTGGAAGTCTAACTATGAGAACATTTTAATTTCCATAAACACTAAAAACAGTAAATCTAAATGTCTGAACACCTGAGAGTATACAGCCGCCTGTTCGGTGAATAACTGAGCAGGTGGTACGCTGGTATTTCGCTCTGGCTTCTTGTAAAATGAGTCGAGTATAGTTCTTTGAAATGGCTTTGAAAGCTCACCCCCAGTGTAGAATGTTCTGGTTTATCTTAAGCGAGTGTCTATTGTGTGTGTGTATGTGTGTGTGTGTGTGTGCTCACGTTCTAGTGCTCCAGTAATCGATAGATTTGCCATATCAATAATAACTCGTAACTACTTAAACGGCGTTCGGATATGACTTTCACGGTAGAGATTCTTCAGTTTCTAAAGGTAAGGATTGATGGTGAGTTTTTCTGCGAAACTATTAGGCTTCCTTGTAGGTAAGATATTATCGATTTTTTTTTTTTTGTATTTGTATTTATTACATTAGCCCATTATGAACTTATGATATTCTTTTGTTCGGAGTTGAAAGTTGTGAAGTCAACCACTGGAGCAGTTACTTAACAAAATTTTTAATTCTGTGACCGAGAACATGCGATAATCATCGATATTAATTTTGCAAGCATAGATTCTCTAATATTTGTGTGTCACGGTTTTGTTAATATAAATCCTGCTGTTTGCCTTTCCCCATGTGCGTGGAAATTCGGTGGACAGTTACTGCATGCAAATTTGCCAATACATCTAGTATATCATGATAACAATTATCCTTGTTTATTTTAGGGTACTCAAATTTCAGTGGGATCTATTTATCAGTTTGTTTAAAGTTTCATTGAATGACTTGGTCTTTCACATTTTTTCGCTTAAATGTCTACTTTTTATTATGTCATGGTCCATCCGGCGGGTTATTTAAATTACTGAACATCAGCTCACATCTGTTTGACGGCCCATCCGGCACCTATTTATTTTTCAGTTTCAGTTTTATTGAATCCACAAAAACCCATTGGTCTTGAATGTCACCTCGTTAACTATTTATTTTTCGTTTCAGTTTTATTGAATGTTGAACATAACATTTTTTTCTTGAATGTTCTCTTAAGTTTTCACATAAATTCAGTTTTGAATTAACTGCTTGAACAGATTGGGCTCCGTTTATTCAAAATTTCTTTATCCTGTTTACTTTGTTCCATCTGCATCCATTCAAGTTTCGGTATCATATTTCCGTGGAAGATCCTTTGTGTAATCAACTTTTTTTTATGTCTTAATTGCCATGTCCGTCAAAATATTTTACATTCATTTCATCCATTCATAGTTAGAGTGATGAGGCTGAGTGTGACCTTTTTGCAAGGGGATTTCTATTTTGTTTTTGTCTTCGTAGAGACGAGCGTGACCTTATTCCAAAGGGATTCATTTACCTAGAAAGTTCCAATAGTTTAGTCTTCTGATGACAGTTGGGTAGGATCATTTTTAACATATCAATACTGAGTTGTCTTTCATTTAGAAAAGGTTACACGTAAGTGATATTGCACAGGATTAAATGGCCTTGCATTTATCAAATGGCATCAGGACATAGGTTAAGTCTATATTATTATCAAAGGCACCACAATTGATAGGCAAATGTAGTGAGACATTCAGCGTTCATTTGTCGAGCAGACAAAAAGAAGTAAAGTGCAAATTCCAACATGAATTAGGGTATGAAACACCCATGGTTGTAGTGAGGCATGTAGTGTATTCATTTGCCCGAGCAAATAAAGCAAAGTATATTTAGAGACGAGGATATATATATATATATATATATATATATATATATATATATATATATATATATATATATATATATATATATATTATTATTTTTTTTTATCAAGTACACCATTTAGCTTCGTCATATTCACAAACATTAATCTACAAATGACGTTTAGCATCCAATTCGCTCTATTTCGGGAATATCACCGAAGGGGGAATTAAAATTTTTAGATTATTCGGCACCTGGAAGATTCCAACCCCCGGTGGTGCGGATCGACGACTTTTAGGGACGGTAACCATTTGGTTGTCAAGAGAGGTACAAGTACAGTAGACACGGTCTAGTTATATATACCTAGACCGTGCAAGTAGATACCTTCTCTGCCGTACGTATGCCCGTGGAATGCACGTCTTTTGTACTTATAATCAATATCAACCCACCTCCATCATGATAGCTATTTATGATTGTTTATCACTTATACCGTAAGTTTTTTTATATATTCACAAACATTAATCTACAAACGTCGTTTAATATACACTTTGCTCTACCTCGGGAGTATCATCGGATGGGAATTACAATTGATAGACGTTTCGGCATCAGGGAGATTTGAACGCCTGACAGGCTGCACCTGCCTGGTGGATATAGCGTTTAAAAAGCGTGTCGTCAGGCTTTTAATGTTTATTGTTTGGGAATACAGAGAAAGAAGCTATCCAGGTAAATTACCTGAACGTGGTCTTGTGCCGTATGTTAGACTGTGGGCTTCTCCTGTCTTCCCCAGTCCATTGATTTTTATTTCTTTCAATATTTTTATGTTAAAGTCCATTATATGAAGTTAATTACAAAGGCTGAATACAATATTATGAAAGCTGATGAAAAAGACGTAGGATTACTTATTGCGTGAATTCTCTATTATGTGTTGCACTACTGGGCCGTTTTCATTATTCAAGCCGTGAGCAGAGGAATTAAATTAGGTTGAGAATTACTTCCTGCTTGCGTTCTCTTTCATGCGCAATGCGCTGTGCTCGTTATTCACCGTTATTCGAGTTAGTAAGGAGCAGTGCTAGATCTTGGAGCAGTGTATGACAGGTCACGCTTTCCCACGTAAACTTCATTCAGTGGCTGGTTCTATATTTCAGCAAAGAGGGTTTGGAAGCTGCTCCTTCATCTGTGCTCCTTTCTGGCAAGTTCCAGCAGAAGGGAAGTGGGGGCGGGCGGATCCTAGAGACAGGAGGGATCGAGAATTATTATTCTCGACACATTCACCGGCGAGAGATCTCGGGAATGGGGGAATGCAATAGTCAGCACACTGGGGTACCCGTACAAATGTTTGCAATGCAAATTAAATTCAGCCAGTGCTAATTCAGCGCCATATAGTTTCCAACACCTGATAACTGAATTTCCATTACTTAGTGTACCCCTAAACCTTACTGAGTGTGTCATTCGCCAGGCCATATGTATGGCATTTGCTAAGTTAGTTTCATTTTTATACTGAATGAAAACTAACTTACGCTAATTTGTATTTTATTTTAATTTAGGACATATCTCACATAAAGCTTAACACGAGGGTTGATAGACAAATTCTAGAGGGGAAAACAGTTACCGCAATCCTCAAATTCACATTGCAGTAATCATTCATTAGCGATACATCTGACAATCGCGACATCTGATGATTATGCGATCGAGGTACCGTGACAACTATCCTGTCAGATGAAAGGCAGCCGTCAGTTAATACAAATACACTAAACGCGTAGTCACGGCAATTAAGCAGTCAGTCTAAGTTTTGGGAAATCGTTTTGAGGGCAGTTATGGTGAAGTTATTCTTACAATGCAACAAACGAAATTGGCTTGGAGAATGTTTGGTGAGTTATAAAACATAGCTCTATGATAGGTACATGGATGATTGTTTTTTAGTGTTTGAGGAAAGAGGCCACAACGGTTTGTGGAATATTCAAACTCAAAACACCCCAAAAGAGGAAACAAATTATTTTCAAATTTACTTTTAAGGAAAGGCTTCAGAAAGGAATGAATTTTCACAACCAAACTTATATGAATTTTGAACTAAATAATAATCGTACACTGCCTTACCGAGCTCACAAGATTAGCAGCAACTGGCAGTTCTTTCAAGAAGTTATGCTTAATTTTTTTTTTTCAGAATTAAATGGCCCTCCTAGTAATCGTGTCATCATCATATGAAAGCAATTCATAAACAAGTTATTTGTTACTACAGAATCAACTTTCACAATTGAAAAATGCCATTTTACCAAAAGCTACCTTTTATAATCATCTTATTATGTAATTTTAACTAGTTGTTGAACTGAAGTTGATTTTATGATTGATTTTAATTCGTAATAATTTTAAAATCAAGGACTAAACTGGACACGAGAAGTCGCCAGTGTCTTTGGAATTTGTTTTTTTATATATGTAAATGCAGGCGCTGTACACTTATACTGGCTCCTCAGTGAAAGCTCTGAAACAAGGCCAGTTGGTCACTTTGCCGTTGTAATCTAATTGGCTGTATACTGGTTAAGCCTATGGCCTCTAGTATTCGTGACTACCTTCAACATGTAAATCTGATATGAATTCAAATAAAATACCATTTTCAAATAAACATACTAAATTTCCAGGACCACTGAAAACTTAAACAAGATACTGAGTTGGAAAAGTTTGATGGGTCAACATTTCATTTCCAGCCATTTATAATTTTGTGACTTGATGGTTAGAAGGTCTATCTTATGAATTGCTCTTGTCATGCATATGATCGTTTTTCCTAGTTTTACCATCGCTCATTATCATAGTATGTTGTGTGTATATATATATATATATATATATATATATATATATATATATATATATATATATATATATATATATATATAAATAAAATATATATATCATATTAAAATATATATATATACTGTAATATACATACTGGTTAATGCATACATTAATCCGTATTATGCTGCATGCTTTTTGCTTGTATTCATTGTTTTAAATGATCATTAAAAGGGTTAATATTTAAAAATGAAAATTATTTGCTAATGTTATTAATTGTTAACTTATAATTGGTTTGATTGTCTCGTATTTTATCATGAGATGCTTTTCGCAATGTATTTCAAATGTCTCTCTATTCCCCATCGCATTGTTAGGCAATAGAGTTTTGTTTCTTCAGAACCGATAGTGATTCACGAATATCTCGGCAAATGAACCCAATATGAATCTTAGGGGATTAACTGAACTGGCACTGCCTTTGCTATCGTAGTAACTAAGGTAATTGTTGAACTAGCATCTAGGAGGAAATAAACGTCCGTATAGGATTGTCAGTGAGTTTAATGTGCAGTTTAACTAGAACCAATGGCTAGTTTTTTATTTTAGTTTTTATTGTTGAAATTTATATTAGCTGCTGTTGTAACAAATGTCGAAATAATAATAATAATAATAATAATAATAATAATAATAATAATAATAATAATAATAATAATAATAATAATAATAATTCTTTCTTTGAAAAGCCTCAGTCATGTCTTTCTAAAGCTTTTGCTTCCACAAATCTCCATTCATCTCCAGCCTCCCGTTTCTTAGTTATCATTGAAATAGGATGGGACTTTCCAACTATTTTGGTGTGCCCACTGTTACGTGCCATCATCCTTGAAGAGGTGCGAAGGACTTGGCCAAACCATCTCTCTCTCCCTTTCATCTCTTATCTCGTCTACAAACGGAATGTGGAGTCATTTCTCACTCTGTTGTACCATCTGACACCCAATAGGCTTCTCAAATCTTTATTCTCAAATGGATACAATTTCTGTTGTGTAGTTTCATTGTCATACCATTGTTCATGTCCAAATAGCAAAGCGATCGTGTTTAGACTAATGAATTATTATCTAACTTTCTTGTGCAGTTTTAGGCTATTTGATATCTAGATTTAATTCTGCCTTCCCTTGCTTGATTCGCCCTGTTTAATTTTTCTAGCTCAAGAGTATATGTATTGAATTTCGTTGTTCCTAAATAGTTCATAGATTCAGCATCATCAATCCTTCAACGCATAACACTATTTCATTGCTTTGTTGTTATACTTTCTGTTAAAGACTTTGCTTAAGCCCCATCTCTCTAGATATATAATGCATTTAGTTGTTATAACTAAAAAACGCATTCAGAAGGAGCATGCATCAGTCAACGCCAAAGAAATGTATCATAAAATCAGACTACTGATCACAAGCAGTGTTTCCACTTTGAGTGAACCAAATCCTACAGATATGATTTTTTTTTCCACAAAGATCCACAAAACATCAAAATAATTCCCACAAAAAATCCCACAACTTTTGACATAAAAACGAAGTGCATAAAGAATCTTTTTACTGGAAATCATGATTTATACAATCAATATTTTATTAATGCAGTATCAAATTATAAAAATGAAGCTTATTCGATAGTTATAACATTTGCATAGTGAAGTCATTTTTAATAAAATTGGATCAAACATTACTAAATCATAAGGTGCTTATACGACAAGTATTTCATTAGTTTTATTGAAATAGAAAATTAAGTGTATTTTTGAAAGTAACAACGTTTATATAAGTGAAATAATTTCTTATAAAAGTGGATGAAATATTGGTGCCTATCATACTTATATATATGTGTTTCATGTTTATATATGTATATATATATATATATATATATATATATATATATATATATATATATATATATATATATATATATATATATATATATATATATATATATATATATATATATATATATATATATATATATATATATATATATAATATATATATATATATATATACATATTATACATATTGGTCATATTTACCATATACGTATGTAATTGCATGTAATTGCAATAGGCACATGCTCTCTTATCTTCAAGAATTCTTCACACTTTTGGATACGTTTGTCACTGAAAAGCCTGAGACATATAAAGAAATAAGAAGTAAATTCTGATGTCTCGTAACAGGTTTCGAATCGACATCAGTAGTATCAGCACGAGGTCCCGTTGTCGACCTAACCACGACAAGGATAAAAAGTCTATTGCTGTTCATACATACATACATATACCCGTAGAATTCAGATATATCGTAACCAAGTTGAAATCATTTTTATTGCTTTTTCAGGT
Organism: Macrobrachium rosenbergii; assembly: GCF_040412425.1. NCBI lineage: Eukaryota > Metazoa > Arthropoda > Malacostraca > Decapoda > Palaemonidae > Macrobrachium > Macrobrachium rosenbergii. The sequence continues at coordinate 21,012,974 of NC_089788.1, read as the reverse complement.
TGAAAATACTTATGGAATCTACTGGTCTCTTTTACCAGATACGTATAATTGTAATAGCCACAATGCCTTCTTAATTTCTCGAATTCTTCACATTTTTTGGATACGTTAGATCCATATGCAAGAAATATGAAATAAATTCTGATGCCCGGTAGCAGGATTCGAACCCAGATCCCGATGTCACGTTGCCGACCTGACCACAAGAAAGATATTTCTTGCGTAGTGATCTAAGCGTGTCTAAAAACTGTGAAGAATTCGAAGAAGTTAAAGTGCATTGTGGTCGTATCTGGTAAAAAGTGACCAAGAATTCATTTCAGCCTGAAAAAAAGCAATAAAAACATATAGAGGATTGATGGGTCTATTCGACTCTAATAAATATATCTAATTCGACACTTTGTATGTATGTATGTATGTATGAGCGGCAATAGATGACTTATCCTTTTCGTGGTCAGGTCGGCAAAGTGACCTCGTGCTGATACTGTAAATGTTGTAGAATTCCAACAATGCACGTGCTCCCACACTTCTCCCACAAAAAGTGTCATTTCTTAGCAATTTCCACTGAAATATTCCACAGATTTAATGAATTACTGCTACCCCTCAGAGCCATTCCACGTCGAATGATTTTCCCACAAAGACAGAAATTTATATTAAAATTTAGAAAGTAGCAAAATTCTGAATGCTTGTATAGCAGTGATGGTAAAAAAAAAAATGCTGGAAACGAATCGAGTTCCACTCCTGTTCCAAGAATCCAGATCTGCGAGTATAATCGCATCTGTAATCAACCCAAAGCCCTTCCCTCCACTTCAAGATTGAATTTACCTCAGATCAAATTGAAAGTTTCACCTTGGTCCATCGATCAAATGGAATACATCGAGAACGTTTTGGCAATAGTATTCCCTGTTTGAAAAGGCCACCATCGATCTCAAAATCTGATAAACTGCAGATCCATCCAAAACACTGATAAGATTTACTTACCCAAATCTGGAGCAGTAATATTCAGTATCATGCACTATAACCATTATGGTTACATTCAGTGGCAGGTATTAGGCATTTATTGTTTTATTAATGATTAGTGTTCATGCCATTTTTCGTTAAATAAGTTCCTTGCTATCCAAAGATTCCTGAAAGCCGTTACTTACTCGAACAAAAATATAAAGATCTATGTTGTAGCACAAATTACGACTTGTGTATTTCCCTGTCAGTGTTCATCTAATGAATCATTCTTACGTAGCTCAGCCTTATTACTAGCATAGAGCAAATCAAAGGTTTTAGAATATGTAAGATTTCTCGCTTCCTCGCCCCCTCCTTCATCAGTGTTGGTAGGCGTCGCCTGTCCCTGACCCTGGCAGTTTAATTCGCTCAAAGCTCCTCAGTGACTTTTTTCACCAAGTTGCTCTCTTGTGTCCCTCTACAGGAAAGACACCAAATGATTCTCTCCAGAGTATCAAAGGGGAACCTCTGCCTCGTAATGGGAGGCTGCTGGCTGCTCCTTTGACTCTCAAAGGCATTCTGGAATTTCTTCCTTTTTTCCTTTCTTCAGCCATTGGTTTATATATTTCAGGTAAAATTTCTGTTCGACGTTGGCAGGTTAATTTTCGTATGAGTAGCCATTTCTATACTGGCTATTTGTGTCTTGAGGTTTTTTAAAACTTTATCTTAATATTTTAGTTTTAATTTTTATTTTTTCAAAACGTAAAGAATTTACAAGAGCTGGTAATGGAATGTGTATGAGATATAGATATACTTTCCACCATTTTGTATTATGCATTTTTCTGGGATCTGGAAGGATTCCTTTATCTTTTACGTATTCTACTACTACGAGTGATTCTTTAGATCTGCAAGGATGCTCTCTATTTCTGTTCTTACAAGGAAGAAATATCCTCTTGCCGATAGGATATAGGATACATTGATGTTGTTTCTTGTTGAAAAAAATCCGATCCTTATTTAATCAAATCCTCAACTTTTCCAGTACAACATGTTTCCTCTTTTTGTTCCCGGATCTTTAGGTTTCCTTTTCCCATAAAAAGGTCACAACGTTCAAATTTTTTTTCATCCAACTGTTCTCTCAGACAGTTTGACTCTCTTGGTCTGCCTACCATACCAATGTCTATCCTATGATCTCGTCCAGTATCACTGGACTGTATAGTCTGTAGGGGTCTTGAATTATTAAAGATTGGCAAGGTATCATGCCTGTGTCTATTTCTTCTCGAATCTTTGTGAAATTTTCAGATGAGCTGGCTCCTGTTTTTTGTTGTCTTTTTTATGTCTGGTTATGTCTTACTTTTTTTGTTCCAAGAAAGGGTGACTGCTCTAAACCTCCCATACTCTGGCCATTAACTTTGATTTCTACTTTTGCTAAAGTATTCCAAAATTTACTTAAATCACCTTTTGTTACACACCTTCTCTCAACAATCTCCTTGACAATCAATGATATGGTCTTTCTCTTGATTCTTGATCATCTTGTCTTCAGGATGTTTGAAAATTTTATTCGTTGTTAAGCCTCAGGTCATAATACAGATACTGGAAATACACTGAAACTTCCTTTTGTAACTTCTTAATCTTGTTAATAGCTTATTATCTAACCATTTTTTTATCCGTCAGCAATTCATGTCACACCATCTTTCCCATTTTTAACTGGTTTTCAGCCTCAGGTTCCTGTTCGTTCACCTGCCCCTTTCATTTCCATTTATTAAAAACCTTCTCCAGTCTACCATTTTTTTTTTCCTGTCCACGATTTTGGCAATTATTCAGTGAGTACATATCTTTCTGTCCTCCACCTCTCATCCTCTCACTTTGCTTTCACCTAATCCAAGATTGCCTTCTTCATCTGTCATCATTCTTGTTACTCACAGAAAAGCTTTTATAATGTTCCTTTGAGTCAGGTAGACAAGGCAGATGAAAGAAATGCCTGTCAGGCACTCTTAAGATCTAAGTGCTCTCAGAATCTCTTACAACTGTCTCACATCAAAGTAGTTCATCAAAGTACTCAATGAGGACAGGGTAAGTTGTTCTCGACTTTCAAGTGAGAAGATGTCACTGGCTAAAAATTTATTTTTTCAACTGCTTTTCTTGTGATACATTTTTTAATTACTTTTTAAGATAATAAGACTTTATCTGACATTGCCAAAGATGTAAAATTGATTTACCGGGTCGCTGGTATAGTGGTTAGTGTTTTGGTATTCTACTCGGCTGTTGGGAGTTTGTGCCTCCCAGGGCGATGAAAAATCACTGGCTCTGTATCACGGTCATTTACTGACTCAGTGTGGGGTTGTGGTGTGGGGGGGACTAACCTGGCTAACATTTGCCTGCATATCTCAAGGTGGTGGAGAACTGAATCCAAGCAACTTTAATTTTATCACCCTAGAATAGTCTACACCTATGTATAAGAAAATGTCTGATGCTGTATTTTGTTGATAAGGATGGTTCTGTTTCGACTCTAAAGATGTATGAGTTTGAATTCTTTCCTTTTGATGGCATAGCGGCTCATACTTTTGACCAGTGTTGGTTCCAATCCGCCAGTGAAGGGAGATCTTATTCCTTTATTCTTTCTGGATTCAAGGCTTTCTAGGGAAGATTGTATCCATAAAATGTATGGAAAACATTATCAACACTCTTGATTCCTCATGGTGATTTGACAGTCTGATATTTACTGTTGGGAAACGTCTTGATTATGACTTTTACCTCTTGTTATAAAGTTACCTGTGGCTTTTATCTACTCACTTTTTTATGTCACAGTTGATAGCACCTCATTCCCTTCTTTCCACATCTGTAGTTGGGTACAGGACTCTTTTCTTTCACCTGCTTTTTTTTCCTCATTTTTATTAGTAACTCTAGCCCATCTTTTCTCCTTGCCTGCTTCTGGTAAATATGGAACTTTTCCATGTCTAATACATCTGCCTTTTTCTCATTTTGCTTCAAGTTATCTTTTCTAACGATGTCTTGCGGTTAAACTTAAAAGGAATCGCCATCGACACAATATGCATTATCTCTCTCTCTCTCTCTCTCTCAGGGCTTCCAAAATAGTCTTCTTTTTATTCCCTTTCACATCGAAGGAGTCTGTATTGCTGCGCTAAACTAGTAAATTTTGGGGAATATACTAAGTATAAACAAGGGCTTTTGCAGGTAAAGGGCTTGAATCGCCATCGTTGTTATTTTCTTGCTGCTTTTCTCGCAGTTTGTACATTCTCTTATAACGCTTTTCAAACGTTAAATAGTGAAATATTAGCTTCTTCGGCTGCTAGTCTACGTCTATGAATCAGTGCTTGGCATCATGTTACATTGATGAGGATGAGTCTGTTTTTGCTCTGTGACTGAGATGAATTTTCTTTTTCGTAGTCTTTCCGTTCATTTCTCCTTTGATTCAAGGCATCCATTGGAAAATGCAATGAAAGTGTGAGAAGTTTTGTTTTTAGTTCATTTGACATGTTACTGTTTAACGCCATTATCGCTTTCCCACTTTTTGTCAACTTATTTCCAGCTTTTTGAGTTGTTTTTGTCTGTACAATTGATAGCAAACCATCCGCTCCTCAGTTCTGTGCTTTCATCTCTCCTTTCCTTCTGAAAATTATACCTTTCTCCAGTCTTCCTTTTATCTTAATCCAGGCTTTGGTTATTAATCATTCTTTACATGTCTATTAGTCTTTTCCCAGCCCTTTCATATTGATTGCCCTCGATATGAAACTTTTCTTAATGGTAATTTAACACTCACAAAAAAAAAGTTTCTTGGTGTTTTTCTGAGGCAGTTAGACTAACCAGACTAAATCAGGCACTCGTTATATCTATCAATGCACCAGTGTTATCTTGGAAGCTAAAGGACATGTTTTATAAGAAATTGCATGTTTTACTTGTTTTGTCTCATCTCTCTCTCTCTCTTTCTCTCTCAACTAAACTTTCTCTCTCTCTGCTGATTTTGCCAATGGTGAGAAATTAATTTGATGGATATTAGTCTTTTTTCTTTCAAATTAACGTGCATTTAAATTAAAAATCCTGATGCTACACTATATCTCTATTTGGCTCAGGTCAATTTTTGTCTGAATTCACAAGGGGTTTACAGTAACCTCACCTTTGTACCATATATGGGTTGAATCCCGCCCGAAAGCTTTTCTTCATTTTTTTCAAACCTCTTAAAGTACAGAATGTTTAAATAATAATCTGTGTCGTTGCTCTTGTTGATGACTTTGTTATTTGACGGAGTTTGACAAATACTTGAAGGAAACTTCCTGATTTTGGCTTTACTTTAAAACATTTTTGCAAGGTAACGTTTTATCCTATTTTTTTCCACATACAAGTTGATAACACAGTATCTGCTTTTCTCTTCTACTGCTACTATTTATTAGTGACTCCTCCAGTCTGCCTATCTGTTCTTATATTATAGTCATTGTTACTAGAAGAAGAAAATGTTTTTGCGACGTTCCCGTGAGGCAGTTAAACAAGACAGGCATCGGGAATTGCCACCAGGCACTCTTTAGATGTAAGTCCTTTCAAAATCATCATCTTATTTTTGCATCTCACATCAAAGGAGTTTGTACCTTTGCACTGAAGGAGGAGGCGGTAGGTTACCTCTGCTTTCATGATGAAAGAACATGTTTATTATTGTTGACAGCTCCCCTGGAATTGCGAGGTGTTAAATTAAAGAAAATGGTTCATAGAGAATGCTAAAAAAGACAAACATTTTATTGTTAATAAGTTCTTTTATATTCATATTTTTTTGTTTTTATGTATACGTCTCGACGTTATTATTTGTTAAAGTATGTATGATAGGAATTTCCTTCTCGCGACATTCCATTATTTCAACAGTTTATTCTTATAATAATTTTTTTGGATATTACAAGGATATTTTCCTAAAAATATATTAGCATCTATTTGTAAATCAAATTTTTTTCTTTTGCATTCAATAAATTTAGAGAAGTTATTACGCCTAACTCACCCAACCGGTTTTGTGAATATTGCAAATTTCACCCATTTCTAAATTCTATGAACCCCTACATGCTATCATCCGTTCTAGCTGTTATGTGGTATACAACAAGTTGTCGTGGTCAGTTCACCATGATTTTAATCAGCATAAAATTATCAGAAATTTAAATTAAAAAATACATTGGCTGAAAGTTTCTTGGTATACAACTGCCATAAGTAATGAAATTAAAAATAATCCAAACTCGAAATGGTGCTGTGTTTGGGCATTCTATAGATTTCATTAAAACCAGAAAACAAAAACATACCAAAAACAAAAATCCACCAGTTCTACACTACTTGAAGCCGTGGTTCCAGACTATTTCTGGGGTGAAATATTAGTTTCCATTTCTCGAAGGATAGATATTGAACTGACAGTAAACTTTGGCCGTAAGAAATCTTGGACGTTGTCGTAGCACCAATACGTATCCTTCGCTGGGATGTAGTGCCGTCAGTGTACGTGGTGCACAGCGCATTACCACCTTGACTCTGGCATTACCAAGGTTCTTTGAAGCGTCCCCTTCGGCCCCAGCTGTAACCCCTTTCATTCTTTTTACTGTATCTCCGTTTATATTCTCATTCTTCCATCTTACTTTCCACCTTCTCCAACAATTGTTTCAATATTATTTTCAGCGCAGAATGACCCCATAGGTCCCGGCGGTTTGCTATTGGCCTACATTTTAGATTGCAGTTACAATTCCGATACCTATCAAATATCCGTTAAAAGTGGCAAAAAAAATTTATTTAGGATCCATTGTTAAAACTTGCAAATCGTCATATGCACATTAATACTTCTTAATTTGTCATATGCAATTATGTAGTTATTTGGAGAAATCAAAATTATGATTTTTCATTTTGTAAAGTTAAAGGCTAGTTGAAAAATAAATAAAGTAAAACACTGTAACAACTATTTCTCTCATCTCTCTCTCTCTCTCTCTCTCTCTCTCTCTCTCTCTCTCTCTCTCTCTCTCTCATTTTTATTGTTTTTACGAGAATGAGGAGTTTTATAATGTCAAGATCTTCATAAAGCATATAACACCGTAAAGTTACATCAATAAAGTTGTTTATGCGAATTTGAATCAAAGCCAAAGTGCTCTCTTATTAGCGGATATTAGAGAGAGAGAGAGAGAGAGAGAGAGAGAGAGAGAGAGAGAGAGAGAGGAGAAAGAAAGAGAGAGAATAATAATGGTGATAGAATAGGCTGGATGAGGAAGGAGATTTTGATATATTTAGGGGTGCTCAATTGGGAGTGGAAGTACTGCTCTATTGAAAGAAAAAATGAAAGTTAAATTAGGTGGATATTGTATTTTACATCAAGGCTTAATAAATCAACTGTCTTGAAAGATTAGATAAAATTATAAATGAAATTTAAAAAGTGAAATAACAAACTGCAAATACATATCGTAGAATGAATGGCAAAAGAAAGATCATACAGTCTGGAATGCATGAAAGCATATGGTGAATAAAGCAAGAGGAAAAATCGTAATAACACCAAAAGCAGATAAATTATACAATTTTGAAAAACCCGTGAAAAAAAATGCACCACAACTTTTACCCATTTTACCACCAGACTCAACACCAGGTACTGAACATCGGGGCAAAAGAAGCCTCGAATGTTGTTCACCGTGAAGTGACATCCGCATTGTGGTGCAAATATTTTACTAAGGAATATTAGTTAATATGGCCTTTTCTCTGTCATTATTGTGGAGGTAATAAGTTAACAGTTTTGCCATTCTAATAACAAAAAAGTTTTGAAATATAAATCCACTTTGTTATATTCAGGTACTGTTCTGTCAGGGCGACTATTTTTTCATGGTTGCTCGTTTGATTTTCCGTTAACAGGAAAAGTTATCATGATATTTACAAAGAAAAAAATAATGAAGAAGGAATGAGACTTCGCAATTAGATTTTTGGGAAGAAAAAACTGAAAATTTCTGGGTGTAAAGGAACAAAATATTTTGTGTCAAATATTCCCGTCTTAAACCATTCGTAGACTTCTGTAAACAATTTCGTTCCTTGTGCTTGAGGTTGGTGATTTTGACTTTTGGAGAGGCAGAAATGTTGGGGAAGGACCTCATGTTTGGAATGATTGCTCGGCCTTGACGGACGTTTGAGGGCCTCTGAACATTCTGATTCGATGATGCTTCATTTATTGGAAAAATGCATCAGAATTTGTGACAATTATATGAACACGTTGGCTGGAAATATTTTTTTGTGCTGGTATTGTATGAAAGGTTAATGACAACTTCGCTCTCTCTGCACTTTGGTAGGGGTTTGAATCACAGAAGAAACATCTACCTGTATGCATTTAGTCTGAAGGAGGTGTTCAGTGTAAAATTTATGATAAATTAAAAAATGAGGAGATAAAAAAAGATATAGGGGGTTGGAAGTAATTACATAATATACTATATATATGTATGTTTACAGTATATATATATATATATATATATATATATATATATATATATACTATATATATATATACATACATATAATATACATATACATAATATATAGATAGATATATATAGATTATATATATATATGCACATATATACATATATATTAATATATGTATATGTATATCTGTATATATATATATATATATATATGTATATATATGTATATATAATATATGTATGTATATATGTATATATATATATATATATATATATATATATATATATATATATATGTATGTATATATATAAGAGGTCATATAGCTGTAAGGTTCATGAAAGTAGCTATCAGGGGACATCCAGGAAAAGGCAGCACGTATATAAAAACAACAGTTTATTTTGCCGACGGCGTTTTCACAATATCTCATTGTATCTTCAAAAGTGTAATTTACAAAAATATAATTTAAAACCTTATAAAAAACACAAAATAAAAATAAAATTTAAAAATCGCTATAAAGACGGACATGACCTGCTTAAACTGAGTTAAAGAAACTAAAACATCTAAAGGAAGGGGGTATGTAAGGTGAGTTACATACCAAAAATATAAACAAACGACTTGTTATGCTATGAATAAGCTGTGGAGGCTGTCACAGGTGTTTAACAAGGGGATGGCAGTTTTTAATCGTGATGGACTCCAAAGGAGTCCTTTACAGTCTGCCTAAAACGCACAAGAAGAACCCCAGTAGAGGCCAATATTGTCATAATTCATGCTCCCAGTTAAAATTGTAAATACTAAGTTCCTTTACTTGAACGTTTTACTTCAATCAAACTTACCTTCAAAAACTCTGAAAGAATTTAAATCCTTCATGTTTTTATGCTTAAAACGCTGACTTGTATATGACCAGTTACGATGGTGAATCCTTATTCGCAGATGTCCCAGTAGTAGAAACAATCGAGTTTAATTTAGATCAAATTTTTATTGAACCATGATACTTATTTTAACTATGATCGTTGCCATTTTAAATTATTGCCAGTTAACTTGGGCCAGACACTGCCTTTATCTTTAATGATTGTTTGTACAAACAGCTTGACTGTATGGCATTGGGATGCCCCCTCGTTGCGTTTTCCAATATTTTTATGGTTTGTCGATGACACCTTTGCTGTCTTTAAATCAACTCCATGCTGACCAATTCCTCTCATACGTTACCGAATTACATCCTAATAGCAAGTTTACATGATGAGAAGGTGATCGATTGCCATTTTGGATGTTTAGGTGTTTAGTCATGGTGATAGTTTTAACACTTCCGTTTTTAGAAAAAAAGACTTTTTTTAGGTCTGGGTTCAAGTTTATAATTACTTCTTTTTATAATTTTAAACTCAATTCAGTTTTTACCCTTGCTTCATCAGGCTTACGCTATCTTCTCTTCCTGGATTCATATCATGAAGAAATATTGTTCTTTATAAATATTTTACCGATAACTGGTTTCCCTCCACATGTTTCTTCAAACATTGCAAAATTTTCTAAATAAGAAACTATCTGACTCTCTTTCATTAAACACTTTCAATTCCTAAAGAGACTATATACAGTATTCACATACATCCAAGATGACAAATTTAGAAGGATCTCAGTCTGCAATTAAAAACACTTTAATATGTTTACAGATTATTTTAATTCTAAAATCCCCTTACAATAGGATCCTTTTAAATTTAAAGACAATCTGCCCAATAATGCAATCCCCTCAGTCGTATATAAATATACTTGCCCCGGATGTAATTTCGGGACGTATATAGGTTTGACTAAACGATTGCTTAAAGTCAGACCTAATTCACATAATGGTGTCAGCCATCGTGCTAGCTGCAGATAGTCAATCCAATTTTCAATATCCAGAAATCACTTTTTTGAAAATTTTGCAATACCAACATTAACTATTCTGACTTCTCTGTCTTGGGCCAAACAAGTCGTTTACACGAACTGCTTATCTGAAGTCATTATTTACCAAACAGTTAGTGCCCAAGTTGAACACTCACACCACATCTGCACGCTTGTATATGAAAGCGAGCCGGTTTTTTTCGCTGCTTCTCCCTCACTTTAGAATCATTTCAGCCTTCAACTTTTAATCTAGCAGGTGCTTTTTAAATTTTGTTTTTAATGCAGTTTTGTATAATTTGTTGAGAATCTTAAAGTCAAGATTATATTTCATGCATTTTTTTAGTTTGTGTTCTTTTTCTTTTAGCCTTGATGAATTTGCAACTATGTTTATTCTGGCTTAACGTCGGCAATAAATATATCTCCTTTTGATGACAGCTATCTCCTTGTCTCACTGTACTTATAACATGTGTGTGTGTTTGTGTGTGTAATTGCTAGCCTTTATCTTTTTCATCTCTCCTCTTTTTATCTTTTAAATTTTACACTGAAAACCTTCAAACTAAATGCATTCAAGTAGATGTTTCTCTATTGTGATTCGAACTACAAGTAGAGTGTATAGTTGTCATTAACACTTCATACAATACCAGCAAAATACATATATATAATATATATATATATATATATATATATATATATATATATATATATATGTATATATATATATATATATATATATATATATATATTATATATATATATATATATATGTATATATATATAATAAATATATATATATGTATATATATATATAATATATATATACTATATATATATATTTATATGTATATATATAATATAAATATATATATATATATTATATATATATATATATATATATATATATATATATATATATATATTATATATATATATATATTTCAGCCATGTATAATGCATAACAATTGTCAAATTTGATACATTTTTCTGGAGC
>NC_089788.1:20977558-21001271 GCF_040412425.1 Macrobrachium rosenbergii | reverse complement strand
CTGTTTATCAGGTCTAGTAGAATTTTATTAAAGTGGAAAATTCCACAAATTTAATCCAAAATATATATGATGGTGTATGAGACTTGATTCAAACCCAGAAACAAGTTCCTGGGGTTCACACGAGCCCCTCAGCACGTCAAGGTGGTCTCATATTGAGGGGGATACAGGTGCAATGGCTTATAAGAGGTTGCTTGGTTAGCTGGCACTGTAGTACCAGGAGAGCTCCATGGAGCAATGCAAAATGTCAGTGCATGAATGCCACTGAAGGTGAGGTACTCTGCCTGAGCAGAAGGGTGAGTAAAAGGTAAATGAGAGACTCCAGCAGAAGGGAAGAGAAAGGAAAGTGAAAGGAGAAACATAAGTGCTTCAGTGATTGGGTGCTTAGCAGTGCCGCAGATTAGTGGCACTGAGGAGAAATAGCAACTGGATGTGACATGAGTGGGTAGCTAGTTATAAGAACTAGTGGGTGCTGCCTGACATGAGGACAGGTAGGATCATGAGTGAGAGGCACAATGTGCAGTTTTTTGCATTTGCAGCAAGTGTACCCAGATATCCCACTGCTGCACCCAGTTGGACCATGCAAATGATGCGAGAAGGATACATGCGCTTTATAGTACGATAAATTATCTGAGCTGAAGCACTTGAAAAGAAAAAGCCGTTATGCATGATTATTCGCTAAACACAAGTGCTCATGAAATTACACACTGTGTATATGATAAAATTTTATCAGTAATGAATTTGAAATTCCAGCGGACGTGGTATTAAGATAATTCTTTGTATCTACTTATGATTTGTGAGCTGGTTCCCAAACTGTAAATAAATTATGTCGGTCCTGTGTTAAGGTGAAAGGAGGCAAAAAAATCCCCTCTCTCTCTCTCTCTCTCTTCTCTCTCTCTCTCTCTCTCTCTCTCTGTGTTGCTAGTACTGAATGTATTTACAGAAATTTTAATCACTTTACTCATACTAAGAGAAAATAAATGGTGGCTGTGAAATTGCTAAGTTTTCTTTCTTTACAAAATTAATTCGGGGTAACTTACGTAAGGTTACTAATGCAGTCTTGGGTCTGAGTGTAAACAATGTTGTAACTCAGTTCGAAGATATTCAAGTCTCTTGTGAGGGCTTACGTTCAAGGAGTGATGAACGTTCGTTCTTGGAATGAACGAAAATGTGGGAGCGAGCCGCGCCTGGAGAAGGACAGCTGATCGTTTGTCTTGCTTGTCGTGCGACAGAGAATGAGGCAGTGGAATTGGAAGAAAAAAACTACTTTCTTGGCTAAGTGCGGGTTTTGAATGCGAAATGAATTATTTAACTTGAATATCCGCACTGTCTTTTACGTTTACTTTAATATGCACTGGTGGGTCGTTAAATAACTACGCTCGGAATGTTTTTATCTCCAACACTGGGACAATTCACGCATGCCAATTTTGAATAAAACATTTCGCCAGCTGTGTAAATGCCAGCTGTCGCTACACGGTTTCCTGTAAGTTACTGGTTATCTCAAATTTATCACTAACCTAGAACTGTACACTTTGCCGTAAATATTCCGAAATAAACTCTTAGCTACTGGTCCTGCTTACACATGCAAAATTCCCTAACTACACACTCCCTAATTCTTAAGTGGCAACCTCACACCCTGTCCTACACTTTGGAAATTTTGCGGGTAGACACTTCGTGCTTACCTGGCTGTTTTCGCTAATATAAAACCCTATATGTTCTGTTATGAACGCTTGTAACGATATATGAGAATTGTTGCATTTCTTTTAAAGAAATATTAATATCACTTCCCTTATTTCCTTAATATTAGAAACATGCACATACTCTGTTTATCAACATTCTCCGCTCCAATCGCTCCTGTGCCCTTTGAATAATGAAATTATTTATGTAAATTGAAAATAATTGATTATATATATTCCTTGTTTTTTCTAGTTAGCTTCATATAGCGAGGCTAATTAACGCTTAATATGACTAGTCCTGCAAGATGTCGTCACTGTCATAAACTGGGCCAGATTATGAACAAAGGAAAAGTTATTTGAAACTTACCTTAGATTTTCCCTGGATTTAGAATTCTTTTACAATTTAAAGGGGTTTATTTACAGAGATTTAGCAATTAAACAAGGAGACAAACAATTCAAAAGGGTACCCAATGGGCAGAGTTAAGTTAAGTATACCTTAGTTTTACCAGACCACTGAGCTGATTAACAGCTCTCCTAGGGCTGGCCAGGCTCATTAAATATATACAGAGAGCAATAATGCAGTGATTGGCAACAAGAGAGCTAATTAATACGGGGCCAATGTACAATACAATTATCCCTGTTATAATAATAATACCCTAGGTTAGGCCAAAATTACATTAAAGGGATCTTCGTTAATTGCTGCGAAGGATTGAACCCCAGGATGGGGAAAAATAATTCATATAAAATTTGGCAGGGCCACAACGGATTTCAGAGATCGGACTGCGTCCAGGAATATTTTCAGGATTGGAAAGGCAGTCAGAATTATCGGGCACAGAGCGCAACGGATTGGCTGGTCTCTCCTGTAAGAGAGGTTCTGGATTAGAAATAGCGGCACACACTGAAGGAAATGGAATCCCCCTATAAATGTTACACATTGCACATGTTAAATATTAACACTACGTAGCCCAGCAGATAATTAGAAGGATATCACGTAAGTACCGTACGGGAATCATAACTGATTGGGCTTTTAACCATGAGAACACGTGCTCGCAATCACACAAAGAGAAAATTTAAACACTTGTATTACTTAGCCTAAATTGCCCTTAAGTTGCACTGGGGAAGGGATAATTGGATGATTATCACGGGATCTTAACTGAAATCCAAGGCACATTATGGGCGAGATATGGGAGGTCGAAGCAGAACTCTTAACAAGGGAAGATTGCTTTGTGGAGGAAGGAGTTAAAATTTAAAGAAATGGGCAATTTAGGGGGTTTTTAAGTGGAAGGGAAAGGGCTGGCTATTGACTACTTGCAACGTACGAACCTTGTATGACCATTGTGGGTGCCCAAACAATCAACTTGGCCATTCGTCGAAGATAGTTCAACCAGAGGAGTGGAAGAGGAGGCAGCACGTGCATTCCTGACGAGGTCACAGGAGTCTCTATCGCCATCCCTCCAGACAAAAGTGGCTGTGTTTCGAACTTTGGGCCAATTGTACCTGCAAGGAGTCATAAGCCACCAAAAAAGCAGAGGGAAAGGATCCTTAACTATTAATCACTTAGAGGTTAAGGTCCTACCTGGCAGCTAGTCCCACTATGCCTATTAACTTTCCCCATACCTAAATGCTCCCACATCACATGATGGGGGTGAAAAGGGGGTTGAGAGCGGGAGGCCTATTGTCTCCCAGAATCAGGCGATGGGCGGTGCTTCCTACACTGCTATACACTGGTGCTAACAGCTCAGATCTAGTTCAAACTATGCTTGTTTCCGTCCTTCGCCCGCCAATTTTCCCGGCCCGACAGCCCAAATGAATAGCAGACTACATTGCAAAATTGATGATGCACGGGCATCTACAGGAGGGAGGGATATATCCTTGACAATATATATATATATATATATATATATATATATATATGATATATATATATATATATATATATATATATATATATATAATATCATCAATTAGCAGTGCTTGCTTATGTGTGTGTGTTAAGTAAAATCTCAGGGATAATATGCTTGCTAAAGACAATGCCATGCTTTCTTGAAAGAAAATATTTAATTACTTGGTTTTTATTTGATGTTTTAAATCAACTGTGCATCATTTACAAATATAGTTTATTACAACAAGTTTCAAAATCTATCTTTGCTTCATTTGTCAAAATTTTGGAACATTCAAATAAATGAAAATGCAATCCCTAATTGAATCCTTTCTCACATTATATTTGCTTATAACTGCAGACAAACGAAAAAGTGTTGTTTATCTTAAACCAGAAAAAGCAAAATTCGTTTGAATGGAATCTCCCATCCATCTATCCCCAGGTGACCTTAATGCTTAGTCTCGTCCCGACAAACTCTTATTATAAACACCACTTTCTTCCAGTGGTTAGTTAATGCCCTAAGCCGTTCACTGGGCATCCATCCATCCCTTTTAGCGCGTTCTTCTTTTTCTTCTTCTCCTTCGTACAATCTCTATACCCATTACGCCATACATGTGTGAGCTAATGACTGTCATTCACTCTGCAGCTGACGAAGACAGTACCAAAAGCTCTACCCCGCCCCAACTCCAGCCGCACGTAAACATTACTGGACTTCCGTGAGAGTACCTAAAATGAGTTTAGATTTTTAAGAACGACGCTCTCTCTCCCTCTCTCTTTATCATTTTAGTTTGCTGAAAGTCCTGTGGGTTCGGACGCCGTCACCACAAGTTTCTGATGCAGTACTAAAAGTCTCCCGTGAACTAATTGAATTCTGGTGCGAGTTTGCGAGGTCCCTAAAAGTGCAGTTTATGCCGTTCCACGAAGGAGAGAGAATCTCTTCTTCCGGAAGATTAGTTTACTGAAATTTCCGGGCATGATCTGCTGAAGTGTCAGTAGAGCAAGTGTTGACGTCCTCTGTGAGATTACTAAGACTCTCTAAGAGATACTCTACGGTTAGCTAAAATAGCACTTATGTCTGAATCTCTTAAAGGCTGAAGTTGTTCGAGTTTCGATGGCTGAAGTTTCGAAGTTAAGTGCGTAGCATGCCAGCTGTAGGCTTGACGTCACTGGCAGAATTTAGAAGAATTAACTTATGGATGATTAGCTATTGTGTGTATTTTCTTGCGGGGGGAGGAAGAAGGGGGAGGGAGTATGAATGCTTTATATGAATGCCAATGTATTTATAATAATAAATAATATATGAAGTTTTATGATAATAAATAATATAGGAAGTTTTATGATAATAAATAATATAGGAAGTTTTATGATAATAAATAATATAGTAAGTTTTCAAGACATGATGAATAAAACATATCTAAGTGGATATTAACCATCGGGCTTAAGGCTGTCTTATTGAATCTAATCAACACAGAACGTCTCAGCACTATGTTGATTAGATTGACTAAGCCAGCCCTAGACCTTGATGGCGGTTCATTTCCATTGAAAATACGTGTTTTAACTCATCAAGTCTGAACAGCTTTTTACATTTTTAGAATTTCACTTTAACCTTATGATTTTAAACAATAATAAATAGCAACTGGTTTAGGAAACTATATTGTCAAGAGCGTATTTTTTGAAGCTCTTGCTTGCCCAAGTTGAGGTCCATTTCTACAAAAAGGTGCCACCTGTCCAAAACAGGTTTTTTTTTATTAGACTCTATTTCTTCGGTTAGATTTCCATATAACGTGATAGAATCTACATTTCCTTAAAAGGGATAAGCGAACCTTTAAAACCCATTAAGTTTCCGCAGTTGAAATTAATAGGAGTTCATTGGTTTAGTTTCATAAGTTTTCAGGTGTTAAGGTTTCAAGTACAATCACGGGCAAATGATGACAACGTTTTTAACAAAGGCTTGGATCATTTGCATGTATGTATGTATATGTTATTATACAGTATATGCATATATATATGAATATATATACATATATATGCATATATATACGTATATTTGTGTGTGTGTGAATATGTATATATATATATATATATATATATATATATATATATATATATATATATATAATGAGCCATGCCTCTGTGTGTTTGCTTGTTTGTTTGTGTACGTGTGTGTGTGCGTATGTGTGTGTGCGCGTGTGTGTGTGTGTACAGGAGATCAGTAACCCTCTTCTCATAAAAAGAAATAGCCAAAGATCACCTACGAGATATTTCAGCATCACGAATGATGTAAAACGGTCGTTAACATAACCAGGAAGAGATAATTCTCCTGAAATACGACAGAGAGAGAGAGAGAGAGAGAGAGAGAGAGAGAGAGAAATGTCTCGTCACCGGTGATTGAGTCCCGTCCAAGCTGACAGTGGAGGAGAGAGACGGAGGGAGACACGAGAAAATGTACAATGACAGTAATTTGAAAAGCTAGCACTTGGGGGCATCTGTCGAACTCTACCGCCGTCAATATTTCACGTGGGAAGGAAGAGCATCGCGGACACTGTGGGAAGAAGAGGTGGGAAGACGGTGGAAGAAGAAGGTGAGAAGACATGGGAAGAAGTAGGAGGAAGACGATGGAAGAAGTGGAAGGAAGGTCGGAAAAATAAGGTGGGAAAAAGTGGGGAGAAGAAGAAGATGGAAGAAAGTGATAGGACGAAGAAGACAGGAAGAAGAAGTTTGAAGAAGTCATAAGAAGAAGAAGTGGTAAGAAGAAGTCAAGAGAAGATGGGAAGAAGTGAGAAAGAAGGAGAAGAGGGGTGGGAAGAGTGGGAAGACAAGTTGAAATTTTTCATTTGATATGAGATTCAAAAATTAAGTTGGGATTAATGTGTAATATTACTGAAAATTACGTAATAGATGTTCAGAGCGTGGATGCATACTTAAAAATGTCATAAAATTAAAAAAAATAAGAAAAATAAGCGTTTTTGGGAAGAACTGATAATTATCAAACGAACTTAATCAAAGACAAAAATGAGATTGGAATTAGTGTTGTAAAACGGGAAGATTTCACTGGACAATGTTGAAATATCAGCCATTTAAAGGATACGTGAAAATAATATATATATATATATATATATATATACTGTATATATATATATATATATATATATATATATATATATATATATATATATATATATATATATAATTACAAAGATAGACAGATAGATAGATAGACAGATACAGAAGAATGACGAGACAAACTAACTGAATAAGAGTGGAATATGACACTATGGTCATCCCATGATTACCAAAGAGCATTCATAAAAAAAAAATTTACCATACCTTGAAGCGAATTTTAAGAAATTATAATACATGAAAGATGAGAATTCCTCTCGCGATTTTTAGCATTGGCTAACGACCCCTGCAGCCGTTGACTACATAGAGAGAGAGAGAGAGAGAGAGAGAGAGAGAAGGCCCTTTGGATACAAGTAACGGGCGCCGAAAAATTCGATATAGGTTTCAGACTCAAGATGTAATTTTCCATCAGAGATTAGCAATGAATAACATGAGCGTTTCATGTCAGAAATTATTTCTTGGTTTTAAAAGCTCATCTCTCTCTCTCTCTCTCTCTCTCTCTCTCTCTCTCTCTCTCTCTCTCTCTCTCTCTCTCTCTAGGTAAGACCTACAGCAAGATGTTCTTCAATCTATACTCAAATCTACTGGTAACTAACTCGTTTATCGTTTTATAAATATATAAATATACATATATATATGCACATATATATATGTATATATATATATGTGTGTGTGTATTTATATATCTAATTATATATATCACGCAAATAACCTACTCCGAAATGTAGCAAGTACTATCCCTGTGTTAAGCAAACGAGGGGGTACTGGCAACCCCGGGTGCGGAACAAAGTCGCTAAACATGTAAAAACACTTGACAAAAAGTAATGTTAACTAAGCAACCATATTAAGTAAACGCCATTTTGGAGTTGCCATATGTTGCCAGACGTTTCATCAGCTTGCCGTGATGCCTACAGAAATTCATGAAGACAACAGCACAAGGTATTATTTATCGATAGTAGTTTGTGGGAATAATTAAACATGGATCCTTAAAACAGACTGCTCACTATAGGTCGTGTATTGGAGCAACAGAAACTGGAGCGTAGAAATAAGCGTTAAAATTAGATTTCCTCCTTTTTTAAACATGGCTGCCTTAGAGGAAATGTGCAATTTATACGAACGGGTTAAGGTGACTGGCCACAGGACGAGCGGTTTAAGCATTTGCACGATTGCAATGAACTGGTTAATTCAGCCATTTAAGAGTATGATATATTATAATATAATATATAATATAATATAATATCCCTTTATCACGTCAAGCAGTAAAATTCACATTTGCTTTCTTCATGCTTTCGTTACCAGGAAATGCACATTTAATCTTGAAAACGCGTTAACGGAAGTAACAAACAAACAAAAAATCATTTACAGAAAGAGAACAATAGCGATTTAGAGCGACGAATCCTAATCACATAATCCGGCGATTAATGAGGTGTGGATCCGGGAGAGATTTAGCGCATAAGGATTCTTCCCCGATCTTGGATTCAACAACACCAGTGACGAGATATTGAAGATAGGCTTAAATCGCCTTAAGCATATCTTGCTGCTTTTGCAATAATGATCGAGAAAATCCTCATTAGGTATTCTTAAGCTTTCCTGCTGCTACACTTTCTTGTGACGCCAGTTTTAGAAACCATAATCAGCCAATCAATGCTACACTTTCCATACTGCTGCTATTAACGTCTGCTGCATTACTAACGTTGTTAGATTGAAGGCCTAGTGAGTAGATATTAAGCTGGCCTTACGCCAGCACGGGGGCCAGATCCAATAGTATCACATATAACACAGCTATCGTTGTTACAGTAGTTACATAACATTATTATTAGGATAATAATGTTCACGTTCATCATAGCAGACCCCGTAGGAGGGTAGTGCCATCAGTGCACCTCACGCGGTACACTGTAGGCATTACTTAAGGTTCTTTGCAGCGTCCCTTCGGACACTAGCTGCAACCCCTTTCATTCCTTTTACTGTACCTCCTTTCATATTTTCTTTCTTCCATCTTACTTTCCACCCTCTCCTAACAATTGATTCATGGTGCAACTGCGAGGTTTTCCCCCTGTTACACCTTTCAAACCTTTTACTGCTAATTTCCGTTTCAGGGCTGAATGACTTCATAGGTCCCAGTGCTTGGCCTTTGGCCTAAATTCTATATTCAATCAATCAATCAAAACATAGAAACATACCAGTAAACGGAAGGTCGTTTATGAAACAGATCTACCTGTAAGCTTTAGCTGATGGCACTCACAGCTTAGATCAAACTTATATAAAAAAAAATACAGAAAACACTCCTCTCTTCCTTCCTTACTTCCTCCTCCTCCTCATCATCACCATCAACATCAGTCTTCTTCTTCTTCTTCTTCTTCTTCTTCTTGTGTTATTATTATTATTAATAGTAATGTTTACTGGACCACTGCTATCCTGCAATACATTACGATATTGCAGTATAGGCCTATACACGTTCCGCTCATAGAACCTCTATACTATACCAATTCGAACGACATCAGGAGTAACCTTTTCCTACACATCCCCAAACCTGAACGCAACCAGCTATGAACATCCCCTCACTAACAGCAGATAAATCCAGGCACACACAAACCAGTAAATCAATATGTCAGCCGACGCACCGAAGCCTTATGTATAAAACATGCAATGGGCAACACGTAGGAAACATCCAAACTCAGAACCCGTTCCCGTAATAAAAGGCTAGATGAGAAAAATGGGTGTAATTTAAGCGAACCATGCGGGTTATCTGTCCAATAATTGGAAAATCTGACCAATCAAGTGCAATTGGCCATCGGCCAGGATTCTCTAATAGCAGGAGGTCAGGAGGAATCTCCTCCAACACTTTCGCTGTTCTTTTTCGCTCGAAAAAGGTATCCTCCGTCCTCTCGTGTGACTCTTCGGCGGGTTTCTTTGCTGCTGTGGTGCGTCTCTGGTTTTCAGGGGTCATTTTTGCTATTTTGTGTTCGATCTGCAGTTTCTGCTAGTGCTAATTTTGTATTCTGATCTTGGTTTCCACTACTGCTAATTCTGCACTCTAGTCTTAGTTTCTACTACTGCTACTTTTGTGATCTATCATGAGCTACTACTACTGCTAATTTTGTATTCTATTCTTAGTTTCTACTACTGCTACTTTTGTGATCTATCATTAACTTCTACTACTGCTAATTTTGTATTCTAGTCTTAGTTTCTATTACTACTATTTTTGTTATCTATCATTAGCTACTACTACTGCAAATTTTGTATTCTAGTCTTAGTTTTCACTACCGCTAATTTTGTGTTCTATCATTAATTTCTACCACTGCTAATTTTGTAGTTATTCTTGGTTGTTATTCTTGGTTTCTATTACTGTTTCTTCTGTATTCTGTTCTTAGCTTCTACTACTGCTTATTTTGTATTCTGTCCTTGGTTTCTTTTACTAATAAATAATAAAAACTATTATTCATATTATGAATACAATTGCTTTTGTTCTAAGATCAATCACCTCATTCTCAGATATTAATTAACCTCCTATTTTTATATCCAGAAAGAATACAAAATAAAAATAAGTAAAAGTTTATTTATTTTTTGTAACGGCATTCATAATGCTCCGTCATTCTATGCAATTTGAGATTTTTCAATTCAATAAGTAAAATAAAAAAACAGCGTTTGATAGATGGATAAATCTAAATAAAGATGACAATATCCAAGTTCTAAAAATAAAAACAACAGTTACATTAACGCGAACATTAAAAACAAAGATATATTTTAAATGAAAAACGAAAATACCATCAGGAAGAACTAGGGCAACCTACGAATCAGAAGACGGTATGCTGAGAGAAGAAAATCAAAGACTACGAAAGAGAAAAAAGAGCAAAAATAAAAAAAAGAATTATCATAAAAATCAAGACAGGAACTCGGTCCCAAAATCCGTCTTTACAATTGCAAGATAGCAAAGAGTTTCATAGATTTTATAAAGGAGATGCAGGTGCGTACTTGCGGGGAATATCTTTTAAAGAAACAAACATTTGGGATGGTTTCAAAGCCAATCTGCGTTCCATTTATGGGAGTGGGATGCATTGATGAAGTTCTTATTTTACGCAACATCATAAGACTCACATCTATGACTAATCTAAGTATAGCAGATAGGCAGCTCTGATAGGAGATAGGCTCGAAGAGTATAAAGGACAGATTGATGGCTCAAGTTGGGTCAATGGTAATCTGCATATCAGTTCCAAATCTGTCTGCAGATTATTCTATTTAACACTTGTAACAGCAATGTTACTGAACCTTTGGTTAAGTGTTTTGATGAGAAATTACAATCAGATAGCTCAGAATTAGATATCTATAGACAAGTTGGAAACACTTGTCCAAGTGTGTACAGATCTCGATCCTTCTCTAATTCAGGATTTTACAAAGCAAGAAAAACAAAATCATGCGTCTACATCACCGCAACAGGTTAACTTAGTCACTAATAATCCATCAGCAGTCATTTGTTTCAATTGCAAAAAACCTGGTCATATGATAAATGAGTGTAGATCCCGCTATTGTTCAATCCATAACAGTACAAATCATAAGTATAGTCATTGCAATGCAAGAAAGAAGAATTTAAACAGTAACACAAACATTCAAAGTACTGGTAATGACGCTAAAAAGCAACAATACCATGGGGGGAAAGAACAAACAATACAAGCAGAACAGTAATGCAGGTCAGAAACAAGTACATTCAAATCGTTCCTCGGAAAGCCAACTTCAGGCTCAGCAGTTCCAAACAACCATGCGTCAGTGAATTTTCCGAATGCCGGCGGGCAGACAAACACCACATAGCCAGCTTAAAGGGGGAGGAGAGTGATATTGGGTTATCATCACTTTTTGAATCAGATAATAAGTTTAATGTTCTCCAAGATATGTGTGAAGACAAGAATTTTCCAGAAATCGAGGTAGAGTCTCCCAAACATGCAGAGCACGGTCCCGTAGATTTTTGCAAAATACACGCTATTATTGGCTCAGAAGAAGTTAGACCCACTTTTGCATGCAGTTAGCTTAGAACACAAGCATTTCACCTTGTTTTTTGATTCAGGTAGTCCACGTAATATAATGGATTTACGTACCCATCACCTTTATTTTCAAGATTTCCCATCGAACGCTCTGATGTTCGTTTGTCAGAATAGGCAATAACGAATTAGATGTAATTGGTACATCTCAAATACAATACAGGTTGGGGCAACGTACTTTTACGGATACCTTTTATCATAGTTGGCATATTAATATGTACCCAGTAGTTAGTTATTATGGGATATCCATCAATGTCATTACATAACGTAATTTTAACACCCGCAAAACACGGAGTGTTTATAAAAGGGAAATTCTATCGGTCTTCACACATTGAAATCTGTTTTGGATCAGAAGGAGACAGAGAGTAAGAAGATAACGTATATCGAAGAGCCAGTCACTTGTCTCATAAGCGATGATATTGTTACAGCAACCCAACATAACTCTCAGGCACCCGTCCTTGCTGCATTTGCACAAACCATTGAGCCAAACACACCATCATATATCTCACGGTCAGGTTAAAGAAAATTGCCAGGCTCAGAGGTTTTAATTCTTCCTGATACTTTAAAATCAATGGGCTTTCAGTCACGCAAGCATTATACACAGTAAATTCTGATCATCGGGTTAACATTGAAGTTTTTAATCACTTAAATGCTGCTTTAACAGTACATGAAAATCAACATATTGTCAATATCGAAGCATATAAACATCGAATCCTTACAGTTGCTGAAATTAACTCCACTGAATCAGCAACAGACGAATCTCTTTTTAAAGGTAATTAAAGGCAAGATCGAAGCAGACATCTTAGATAGGGATATAAGCAAGAATTTTTTTATCTTTATCCAAATATAGTGATGTTTTTCTACTAGTACTGGAGCTTTAGGCAAAACGGAAGTCATCGAACATCAAATTCGTTTAAAGGATAAAGACCAGGTCATTTACGTGCCTTCATATCGTCTACCGGCCAAATTTCTGAATGAAATCAATGTTGAGGTAGATAAAATGTTAAAAGAGGGGTTATTAAGAAATCTAACAGCCCTTATAATTTTCCCTTGATAGTAGTACCAAAAAGGACAAAACCTGGAGGATTTGTGTTGACTTTCATAAAGCTCAACGACCAAACTATCCCTGATCGTTTCCCAGTACCTTGCACAGATGATATTTTGTCTCTATTAGGACAGAATAAATTTTTTACTTCCTTGGACTTACTTAAAGGCTTTCACCAGATACCCTTAGCTAAGGATAGTACCCAGTACACTGCTTTTAGTACAGCTAGAGGTCACTATGAATTCCTACGTATGCCATTTGGGCTACGTTGTGCTCCTATTACGTTCACTAGAATGATCAATATAGTGTTCGGAGATTTACTAGGAATATTCTCCATGCTTATATGGATGATTTAGTTATATTTTCCAACACCTTGGAGGAGCATTTAAGTAAACTAGAAATAGTCCTTCAAAGGTTAAGAGAACATCATTTAAAAGTAAAATTTCTAAATGTGAGTTTTTAAAGACGAATTAGTCTATTTGGGTTTCATGGTATCTCGGCAAAGGTCTTAAAGTAGTCCATGATAAAATCTCTGCTATTAGTAAATTTCCCGTTCCTACTAATGTTAAAGCCATACAGCAATTTCTCAGGGTTTCGGGTTATTATCGTCGGTTTATCCGAGATTATTCAGTAATAGCAGCTCCTTTAACTGATCTCATAAGGAAGGACGTAACTTTTAAATGGGAATCCCAACATCAAATTGCTTTTGATACCTTGAAAGAAAAAATCAGTTCTGCTCCTATTTTAAAGTTTCCCGATTTTACTAAAGAGTTTATTATTGCAACCGACGCATCAGATCAAGGAGTAGGAGGTGTGTTACTCCAGTGGCATGACAATAAGTTTTTCCCCATTGCTTTTTATTCTCGCAAATTAAAAATGTCAGAGAAGAAATATGCAGTAATAGATAAGGAATGCCTCGCCATTGCTAATTCGTTGGTACATTTTAAATATATAATCTATGGGTATAGTGTCAAGGTTCTAACTGATCACAAGCCCCTTACTGACTTTTTTAAAGGTTTCAATCATAGTCCTAAAAGAACTCGGTGGCACATGATTATCCAGGACTTTGGAGCTAAAATTGGATACTTACCCGGTAAAGCAAACGTAATCGCAGATGCGCTATCTCGTAACCCAGTACCAACACACTCAATACCTTTCGCTGATCTAGAAGAAATTCCAATTCCTTCGCAAGCTATGAAAATTGCTATCGAAAATGGTCAATCTTTAGCCCAAACAACAGAGAATATTACAGATATAGAATGGAATCTAGATTCAGTATGACAAGAACAAATGAAAGATCAGAAATTAAGAGTAATAATAGATGCATTAAATAGGAATCCAGATGATAAGGAATATGTGAAATATATGCGAATCAATATTTCTTGATTAAGGATAACATTCTATGCCGATCCGTGGCTAGGAGAACCAGGAGTTCAACACAGTTAACTAACGACCAGGTGGTTGTACCTATCACATTAATCCCAATCGTTCTGAAATGGCTTCACAACCATCCTCTGCATGGTCATCCTGGGTTCGAAATAACCTCTCAAAGGCCAAGTCATTATTTTACTGGTCTACTATGTTAAAAGATATTAGGACATATATTAAAAACTGTGATATATGTTTTCCGTCACAAGGGCCATACTAAGAATCCTGTAGGTCTCGGAACTTATCGTGTGCCTAGCAAACCTTTTGAAAGGGTACACCTTGATTTATTGACAGGTTTTTACGAGACAGACCGGGGAATAAAAACCTCTTGGTTATAATTGACGCCCATGCCACGGTATACTGAATTAATACCACTAAAAAGTAAAACAGCCATTGAGTGCGCTAGGAAGTTTTACGAGTGCTATATATGCAGACATGGAATTCCAAATATAATAATCTCTGACTCAGGTGGAGAATTCAATAATCACTTCCTTAACTCATTGTGCGAAATTCTGCAAATAAAGTCAATACGATGATATACCATCCTGAATCTAATGGATTGGTAGAACGGGTTAATAGAAAGGTGCTAGACATACTGCGTGTAAACATAGGCGGTATGGACCCAAACTGGGATATTGCAATACCCACTGTGTCCAGTACCTAAATAACAATTATCATACTTCAATCCGTATGTCTCCCCATGAAGCTGTTTATGGGATACCTGCTAGGTCACCTTTTCACATATTATCCCCGACATCTAGTTTATCAGATCCGTTGAAGGATATAATAGATGTTAGCCGAAGTAGATATCAAACACTTTATCAAAACCTCTTACAGGCTCAAGTGTTAATGAAGAATGCACATGATAAAAAGCTAAGGTCACAAAGCCTTACCAAGAAGGAGATATAGTATATGTACAAGGTCTATGTTAGAAAAGGGCTAAATTGGAAATTGTTGCCTAAGTTTGAAGGTCCTTTCATAGTTATAGAAGTTTTAATAGGTAACCGACTTAAAATTCGGAATCAGTCCGATTCAACGGATGTTCGAACAGTATCTATCTCTCATGTGAGCTTAAGACAATGGTTTGTTATGAAAAAGTTAATTATTGTGTGAATTTTACATCATTTGGATGATGCGATGTTTTTGTTTCATTATTTACAAGTTATTTTTTTTACAGGCTCCAACATGAAGCTTGTCAAATTATACCATGCACTATTCCTCTCAATGTTTATCGTAGCTGGAAGAGTTCTGAAATAACTTTACATCATGGTTCTATAGTAGAGGAAATGAATAATTTCTTTCTAACTGGCAGTAATATAGTTTTAGAAGTCAATATGAACGCCATTTTTACTAGCGAAAATGAAGTAATAACTTTGAAATCAGAATTGACTCTTTTTATCAATCTCTGGCAGACTTGCATAAATCATTCTTAGCTAGCAGTGATCCAACGTCGCCTAATCAAGTCAGTGACACAATTAATATGCTTTTCTGGGAATTAAGGAATAAAACAAGCGAAGCTGAAATCTTGGCTCGTGATTTGCTAATGTGGTCAATACCTCATGACGTTACAGAAAAGCGTAACCCACTTGTTCTAGCGGCATTAAATTTGGTTGGTTCCGTAGCAGGTCTTGGGTTAGGGATTTCAAATCGTTTAAAACTTCGCGATCACGGGGTTAAAATCGAAAATCTGGAACATCAACAAGAGGTATTAGCAGGAGAACTAAACAAACAAATTCAAGCTTTGAACAGCGTAATCAGTAAAGTAAATGAACAGTCACGACGTTTCAATCAGGTTCATGACACTCAAGTTTTGTTAGCAACTTTGATGTATTATCATGCTAAAATTAATCATGTATACTCGAGAGTTTCAAGCTTTATCGAAAAATCAAAAGATTACGTGGAAGCTATAACACTTGCTGCTAAAGGCGTGTTGTGTCTCCTCATTTGTTACCGATTAAAGATCTTACTCAGATTATCAATAATGCTCACGATAAAATGCGCTATGTTCCAGTAGTAGATTTTCATAAAGTTGAATTTTATTACAGCTTGATCACAGTTAAAGTTGACCTTGATAAGATCGTAATCGACATTCCTTTCAACCCATCAGACGCGTGGAAAGCGTATAAAATTTCGCCTTTTCCCACGTATGTATCTAACGTCTCGACACCTATTGTTAATAATCTGTCAGCTCTAGTATTGGTTTCCGCCAATAAGAAGCTTTTACGGTAGTCGAGACCAAGCACTGTTAAATGATTGCCATGATGTTATGAATAATGTAGTGTGCAGGATCGATTTGTTTGAATTCTTAAACATTACGTCATTGAATTCATGCGGGTGGACTTGGTACTTAACAGAACCTCTCCCCATACACATGAACATTGTTTGGCTGGTTTAGTACGGTATCGTGACAATCAGTTTCGTCACAGGCTCGTGAATGGCACGTCATTCGTCTTCTCTGCAGAACCATACATCGTCACTTGCCCAGATGGTACTAGGACAACAGGACACATGTTCGTCGTTAATGATGGCTGCACTGCAACAACGTCGTCACTCTTCATCCGAGCTAGACATCCATCATCAGAGGCCGCAACTTCTTCATCAACACATCGTGGGAAACACTAGGCTGCAAGGTCTAACAATTCCCTACAGCAGGCCCATCGAAAACGCTATTGCATCATTAGACTTGCTGTCTCCTGCGAGCCATTCTTCTGATCACCATGATTTTCTTCTCCTCTACACATTAATTGCCGTTGGTATGTTGCTGGGAGTCGTAGGCGTAATCGTCAGCGTAATGTTTTTGGAAAAAAGCACGAGAGATGAAGGAGACCATTGCGAAATCTGCTGATTCTCAAAGGTCAACGTTGGACTGGCGCAATTATATGTTCCGAGTTCGATAATGGAATTACTGGCCATTTTTCATTAAAAGCTCGAATACACAGAGAAAGACTGAAAAGGTTCTATTTTCGGTGGTAATGTATGTGAGGAAGAGCTGAACATTTCTGGTGTTATCATTTATCTACATTTATTTCTTTAATAACCTATACTACATATGTATGTATCAATTGCGTGTAGTAGCATGTTGTTCATTCAACATTTTTGCATTTTGGTTGTCCATACTGATTAATCTATCAGGATAACTGTTTGTTTATATAAACCTACCATATACTTTTTATTACTTTTGGATACATTTACAGAGCATTGATTTCAATCTCTATCATTGCAAGTGTATTCATATAATCTGGGCACAAATGTTTTTTTTAAATTAAAGATGAATTGCATTATCATTTCTGAATTGCATTATCATTTCAGGATTGCATTATCATTTCTGAATTGCATTATTTTATTTGATTTATCCGGATTACATTATCTATATATGATTTATATGTTAATCATTAGCATTATCAGTATAATCAATATTTGAGTTATATAACTTACCTTTTTTTCTCACTTTGCTACATTTTAGTAAGACTTGTGTTCACAAATATGCAACATATTTCAGTATTTGCTGTCTTCAGTAATTACTATATATCTCATTCACATTTTGAGTATAATGATTTTTGGAAGCGTATATTTTCTTTTGCTTTCTGAGAATTTATGTAGCTAGTGAATGCCTGTTTTGATGATTTCGTTCCTATTGTGTTTTACGTGGCCGAGCAAATGTCATATTTCATTTATGCCACATTTAAATAAACTACGTTTCTTAGTAAATCTAAGATAATTCCCAATATATATATCTGTACTGATCATGAAAGGAAGGCTATTGTGAAATCTCCGTTTGGTCAAACCAGACGCAGACGTCATCAATAAGTACCTGTGTAGTGCTTTAAGACAGTGCGTCATCATACATTAGCATCCGTTTGCATAAACTCAGCGTTCTCTTTTTGCTCAGAGCTGGAGGCAAAGTCACGTAGCCGTGGGAAGTTCTTGGGAACGAGGTCATATGTTTGTTCGTGTGTGTGCATCTTAGTCTTGCTATGTAAAAGTGTGACAGCTTAGATATTAGATCGACATGGGAGATCATCCTGTGCAGACCAATTGTATTCTTTTGTAAATAAGTCTTTATACGAAATACAAGAAAACCACTATGGAGTTTGTCTGAAATCCTGCAGAACATTGGTCTGATCTTCCAAAAACAGTCTTATTCTACAGCCATGGAGAAACTGAAGATGTCATAACCAAACTCTGACTGAGTTCCAAACACAGTCCTTATAACCAAACACCAGAGGAATTTCTGATGAAATACCTTCACAATAACATATATAGTTAGGTAGACTCTCAACTCAGCTAGATACAGAACAAAAACGTATTATACTTCCTGTAATATATATTTGTTATTCCAATTTATTTATAGGAATCTCATGCAATTGACCATTGCATTAACTCAATCAACATTTAAGTCTGATCATATATAATATTTATATATTTATATTTATTCAACTGAAACTTATTTATTCCTTGTTCAAATTTATATTTCTTAAACATCACTGATATTTATCCTGCTATAAATATATCCCATTTCTACCAGTTTCTATTAACTGAGTGGTTGTTGTCAGTAAAGAAGACAATGATCCTCCAGCTGCCATGTTCCTACTTACATTGTGCCATCACTCTGTGATTAAGCAATGTACAGTCTCCTACTTCCTATACAAATGTTGAAGGTATACCTTCCCTATTCCTCTTTCGATCATCTACGCTGCATCCCTTCCAGGCCATCCCCTCCTCCTTCTTCCTAACATATCTGCGTTGTATACTCTTTTCAGCGACTTACCATCATTCTATTCTTTCCACATGTCCAAACCATCTAACAACTCTGATGCTCTTTTTCACTACGTTAAAACTTTTGCCACTTCTGCTCATCTCCACATTTCTCAGCCTCTCACCATATTTTCTTATTTCTTTCAGTTCTCCCAATAATATTACTTTTGCTGTGTTTTTAACGTCTTGCTTTCCCTGCTATTCATTTATCTCTCTCTCTCTGTCTCTGTCTGTCTCTCTCTCTCTCTGGGATATTCATCTGAGTTGTCATTTGTTTGATTACTTCTTTCTCACACACACACACATTTATATATATATATATATATATATATATATATATATATTTATATATCCAAATATATATATATATATATATATATATATATATATATATATATATATATAATTTAAAGAGGGAAACAAAAGATCAAAGTATTTTTAATTTAATTTATTATATTATAAAAATGTCCATGACTGAAAATATATATATATATATATATATATATATATATATATATATATATATATATATATATATATATATATATATATAATCAACACAATCACTTGTGGAACAGAAATAAATTTCACTCACATCAGGATGGACGAACCCAGGTCTTTCAGTTTGAAGGCAAGGGCGCTGGGTTCCATCTGATGTGAGAAAAATAATATATATATATATATATATATATTTAGAGGGTAATCAAATGAGATATATATCACAAAGCAGTTTCTTCAATGAAACATTATGATTAAGAGGGTAATCGTTATCACTAAAGCAGTTTCCTTTATGATTGTCTGGAAAGAGTCCTGTGTCTGCAAGCGATGCTGATAGATATCTAATTGCCTCCAATTACCAGCGTTCATTCAAATTGTTTCCAGTTAGTGCGTTGTGTTTGCGAGAAATGGCTGCCGTGATTGATCTGCTCGCTTTTGGGTGTGCAATGTTGCAATTGTTGCTGTGCTCAGCTCTCCTCGTTGTTGGGAGAAAGGGAGCACCCGGATTTGGGACGATACATTGCGCTACATTTGTCCAAAAGCGATATCAGGAGGGCTTTGATCGAGGCTACGGCACATTTTGCCAAATCAAAGTCCTTGAAAAAAAAAAAACAGCGAGGCATTGCTTACCCCCATACAAAATGGAACAAAGCCCGTTAAACGAAGAATTTTTTGAAGAAAATTTTGGTGTATGAGAATTTTGTCGCGACTTGAAACTTGAACTACGCTAGAGTTTTAATTAAGTGTGAGTTGTTATGTGTGTGGAGTAACTGTTCGGCCATTCGGGTTATATATTAGTATTTTAAGCAAACAGTGGGATTATTCTTCGTATGTATATATCTTAATTATTGACGTGGTGAACTATTTATAATCAGATAATGGGTGAAAGAAAGACAATTTTCGTGGCTCTATCATTCTCTCCCTGTGTGTGCGCGTGCATTGCGTGTCTGTGTTTGTCTGTGTGCGTGCGTGCGTGCGTGCGTGTGTGTTTCCTTGTGCAATCAACTTTAGCCAAAATGAAACTCCTCTCTCGGTATTATTCAAAAACATTTCTCTATTATTATCTTAGTATGTCCCAATTGGAATTTATTTAGATATAAACTAGAAATATAGATTTATAGGAACAAATAAATATTATGATAGATATTATGATATTCCTTTAACAAATATCATACTATTCTTTAACAAATATCATAGTATTCACATTACTATATATCCTTTAACAAATATCATATTATTCCCATCTGTCTTTTTTATGGTGCTGTTTGCTTCTTATTTTTACGCACAAAATTTTCTTACATTCCGAAAAGTGATTTTGGTGAATTTGAACATAAAGCTGTTTTTTTTTATGTAAGCATTTCTACATATCCACGTGTAATACATTACAAAAATAATATTTTGTGAGGTTATAAGATTCATTAAGTATTCAGTTGCTTGTTCACTCAGTTACTCACTCATAACTGAAGGATCCTTCTATTCATGGTGTTCATAGTGCATTTACAACCCCGATTTTTAGTTTTCTGAAAAGAAAACTATTGTGCCGGCTTTGTCTGTCCCCCCGCACTTTTTTTATGTCCGCCCTCAGACCTTAAAAACTGCTGAGGATAGAGGGCTGCAAATTGCTATGTTGATCATCCACCCTCCAGTCATGAAACATACCAAATTGAAGCCCTCTAACCTCAGTAGTTTTTACTTGTTGCATTTTTACTTATTGCATTAAAAACTCAATAAAGAAAACCTATAGAAGAGGAAAAGTCTATTGCTGGAATACGATGTTAAAAAATATTAAAACAAAAGACAAGTTTTTACTTGATAAATATAATAACTCATTGACCTGTTCCACGAAATTCTTAGGGGTCAAACACTTATCATAAAAAAGATATTTGAAAACTGATAAATTAGAATCCGCACGTAATTAGCGTGCGCCTAACATGTCATTACTTCTGCTCCTTTATAGAGTGTTCACACACAGACACACACACATACAGAGTCTTTACATAATTTACACACTAAAACGTCATTATGTCTACACACACACACACACACAAACACACACACAGAGTGTGTTATTAATTAGAGATCTGCTGATTGCAGTTTAGCTAAATTTATGAAATCTAGCAAATTCCATTATTAAATGTCATTAGTATTTAAAGCGTTCAAGAGAGAGAGAGAGAGAGAGAGAGAGAGAGACCTTTAGAGAGAGAGAGAGAGAGAGAGAGAGAGAGAGAGAGAGAGAGGTTGTTGCTGGAAGGTTTTTCATTTCAAAGCAACATGCTTTATGCATATGAGCGTTGTTTCAACCTAGTTGTTTCAGCTTTTCTCTTCCGTTTTTCGAAGAATATAAAATATGCATTCCAGGGCAATAGGAGTGCACGTTCTCTTTTCATTTTGTTTGATTTCTGTTAGATTATTCGTTTTGAATAATGCATTTTGATTTATGTTTGATTATTATTCAATAATGAATAATTCTGTTGATTTTCATTTGAATAATTTGTTGGGTTTATGTTAGATTATTCATGAAGAATAATTTTTGTTTATTTAGATTATTCATGTGAATAATTATGCTTGATTTGTTATATTATTTACTGGAATAATTTGTTTGATTTATGTTAGATTATTCATTTGAATAATTTGCTTGATTTATGTTAGATTATTCATATGAATAATTTGCTTGATTTTGTTATATTAGAATACTGGAATAATTTGTTTGATTTATGTTAGATTATTCATTTGAATAATTTGCTTGATTTATGTTAGATTATTCATTTGAATAATTTGCTTGATTTATGTTAGATTATTCATTTGAATAATTTGCTTGGTTTATGTTGGATTATTCATTTGAATAAATTAATTTAATTTGTTATGTTATTCACTGGAATAATTTGATTGATTTATGTTAGATTATTCATTTAATAATTTGCTCAATTTATTTTTTTAGATTATTCATGTGAATAAATTGTTTATGTTATAGTTATTCACAAGAATTATTTTATTATTTATGTTAGATTATTCACTTAATAATTTTTTGATTTATATTATTATTATTATAATTTTATTATTTATTAGGTTATTCATTTGAATAGTTTGCTTGGTTTATGTTGGATTATTCATTTGAATAATTATTAACCCTTTTTGTTCGTCTGATGACTTACCGAAATTAGTTTTACTTTGTTTACCAAATTGTTCTAGTTTTCTGTATTATTATATTATTTTATTATTATTATTATTATTATTATTATTATTATTATTGTTGTTTTGTTGTTGTTGTTATTATTTTTTCTGTTGTTCTTTTGATAGTTATTCCTTCCGTAATAATAATAATAATAATAATAATAATAATAATAATAATAATAATAATAATAGTTAGAGCGCAAAATGACAATATAAAAACAATATCGCTTCATTTTTGACGAAGAAATATTATTTGACCCCAGTTGCAACATTCACCTTCTGATCTAATCTGGGGCAGAACCAACTGACCTCCTCATCTTTCAGAGATCCCAGCAAAACATTTCTCAGCAGAACTCGATAGAAAAGAATTTATATTAGTGTCCGGTATACCTTACCGAAGCCTATTTCATCTCATAGAATCAGCATATAATTTGTTGGACAGATTGACCGTTTGCCTAACTATAGTATACTGCCCTAAAATGGAAGACTGCAGTATCTGCTAAAATACAAAACTGGGGAAAATGGTAGATACTGCAGTTTTCCCCCCTAGGCCTTACTACTGATTTTGCAGATACAACAAATGGGACCCCCTAAATACTCGTGGAAAGCATTGAAGAATCATTCTCAAACTGCAGTAACTTCTGTATTACTGCTTTTCGAGCCCAGTAGGTGTAATATCTCAATTTCGAAAATTTTGCAGATACTGCAGTTTTCCATTGTATGGCAGTGTAGCTGCCAGGTGACTGCCGGAAGCGTTTATGTGTTGAATGATTGTCAGTTGTCAGTTCAGTTTATAGAGTAATTGTATGACCAGCCTCAGTGAGTATCTGAGCTTGAACACAATCTGCTACAGAGAAACTTAATGACAATTCTGTCATATTGATATTCATATTTTGTTGTTCGTGGAGGGATCGTTTAGAAATATTTTGAAGTAGTTTTACTAATATTAGCATATTTCGTTCTTTCTATTCATAAAATGAAGCAGAATATATTTTATTAGAACTGTAAAGTGCAGCTTCAAACAGATTTGTGTCTGATAAAATGCTTTTATTCCTAATGAAAAAAAAAACAGCTGTGCGAGTGCATTCTATAATGTGTATAATGTCGAGTTATT